>NC_142734.1:29602695-29827695 GCF_051943395.1 Hippocampus bargibanti
CCTGGCTATAGCTAAAGAACAGCATTTGGAGGACATGGGAGTAATAGACTGAAACCCCTCCTCCAGCAACCTGACCGTTGCTATCCTAAAAGAACAAAAAATATGAATCAACACATTTTTCAGCATTCAACGCTCAAAAGAAACGTTTGCAGTTTAACAAAAATCAAATAAATACTTTATGGGTTATTTATGTTAAGTGCCTTTGTGACCTGACAAAAAATATTTATCTGATCTGTGACAGTCATCAATCTCTGGCCAATTCTTGCGTCTCAAATTCTACTTCTAATTATCATTTTTAAACTTATCACACAGTGACATGAATGGATTAACCAGAAGGCGTGACCAAGAAGCGTCGCCGTGCATGTGCGGCCTCGCAATATGATTAGGGACACCCAGGCAGCCTACATATAAGTCTTTCTAGCAGCAGGTTGAAAAAACGTTCATTCAGTGAGATCACATACCGGGAATATCGTTGAAATGTATCTTACCTTCAAGTCTTCATGGCTTATCTCTAACACATTTGTGACATAGAAAGGGCCATGTTGAGCACTGCTGGATTCATCCATGACTTGGGTGTATATGTAACCCGCCGAAGACATGATGACTATGATGTTCTTTCCCTCTTCGTTGAAAAGGAAGGTAGCATCGCGAATTTTGGAACTCGGCAGTAGGAAGTAGTACATGGGACTCAAAGCATCCACTGACAAGTTGTAAATCTGTGGGATACGTTGAATACAGGTAATAAAATTTTTAATCGGACTACAAGGTACCAGTACATACAAATATTTTTCTTGTCAGGCATACCTTGACAAAATCAGCAGTGATGATCGCTAGCTCGGTTTGCGACCCTGGTAACCAAATGGCTTTGATGATGAAGTTGCCGGTGGCAAGTTGCGGGTGCAGCACCAGATGGTCGGACACAGAGCCTGTGCTGCTGAAGGTGAGAACATGGCAGTCCTGGAAGAGAGCAAATGAGGGAGGATATCAACACTCACAATGAGCCGTTGCTACATTAGCCAAAAAGCCTTCTAGGGGAAAAAAATAACATTGGGCTGATCAAAAATAGCTTTTTTGTGTGTTCCTTAATACACTGTGCACATGATGTATGGACACTGTTGATGTATTGAACCTACCTTGAGGCCACACACGGCCAGGTAATCTTCATTACAAGGGTTGCCTGTGAGACTGAGGACGGTGAAAGGGACCGGGGCAGAAGCCAGACGGGTGAGGGTAAGCTTCCTCTTGCTGGAGTCGGCTTGCTTCAATAGGGTAGAAAGCTGCAAAACAGTTATCTGTAATGGATGCAAATTAGATCATGAAATATTCTGGCCCGCAAGACTTGCAACATTTGTATTAGCAAAATGGTATACATGCATTTATAAAAGCTATATTTGTATTAGCTTTTAAACTGTAGAAGGTAGGTTTTTTTCATTTTATAATTGGAAGAAAATGAAGGAAAGCTCACTTTTCCCTTTTCATGGCTGACTGCAAGGTGTTGGCGGCGGCCATGGGGTGATGACAAGACACACATGGCGACACGTCTCAGCACATGAGCACTAATGAGCTGCCGGATTGTTTGCCCCTGGTCGCCGCTGTAATTCATTCTTACGTTCTCAAAAGCACCTTCCTGAGAACCAAGAGTGGGTACCTGAACATAAAGTAGTACAATGAGGAATGGATGAGATTATGACAGAAACACCACAACAATGAAATATCTATAGAGATGAGTCTACCATTAGCTGATCTGTCATATCCACACTTTTGTCCTGAGTGTGAAGTTCAGTGAGGGCTTGCTGTGCACGGCTGCTGCTCCCTACAGCTGATGCCTGCTGGAAATTGTTCTGAATGGCTTCCATAAGAAACATGAGCATTTCCAGTATGGCAGCTGCCGTCGAAGAGGCATTCTGTTGGGAGACACCAATCGGGACATGATATAAAACTGTCCTTTTATTGTGTGTATACAAATTACATACATATGAAGACTACCAGGAATTTATTGGGCAAAAAAAAATATATTTCAAGAAGGCAATCATCAGAATAAAAGAAGACAATATGCCATTATTTTCCTCACCACTTGTGAAAGTAGCTCTTCCTGGCAGCCCACAATACTCTTACACCAACTGCTTTTCTTTGGTCTTTCCTCATCACCTGGTTTGCCATCACAAATGGTCACCTTGCCTTTGTCAGATGGGGAGGCACTCTGGTGGCGGTTTACGTTTTCCGGCATGCGTAATTCGCTCTGGAACGCCGAAGACTCCTTGAGAGTGGATCCCATGCCACTGCTTGGGCTGCGTTTCACCAAGGCCTGTTGATGATGCCACAATTCGAATAAGTGAGGAAGGCAAAATGGGGACATACAGATGTAATCCATCACAACATTCACTTTTACAATTTGGAAAATAATTGTTTCTCTGAACCTTAATGTGTAAAAACAAGTGGCAGGGAATTAAGTTTATCATAATTCCAAACAAGTCACAATGTGACAAGACACTAACTTATTAAAAGGATGCAGCATGCAAGTATCTTTGACTTTGTTAAGCTATTACTTGTAGTTACAATTAGCGACACTGAAACAAATATTCACACAATCTGCTACAACATAAACATGTGATTGATGGTTTGCTTGTTGCATGCGAACTACACCATAATCAGTTATTTAGGATTAACTAGGAAAACTGGCTTCTCTCTTTACGAGACCTGCGCAATGCAACATGCATTCGGTCAACTACAACTGCACAAGCTATTGAACCCTGATCAAGTGAAATGACTGGATGAAGGTCAATGGTGGAATGACTTGCAAGTCAAAGTTACCGCTGTTTTTCTCTTCCCATGATGACCTGAGGCATTCGGTCTCACCTGGCAGCTGCCATCCTCTTTGGCACCGCAGTCACAGAAGAATGAGCCATATTTGGCATAGGAGATCTCATGGTCTTTATGACAGACCTTGGCGCACACAGTGCACACACCTACCCCATCTACCATCTTACAAGTGTGACAGTGGTACCTATAAAAACAAATGTTTTTGCGGTTTTAGTTGTGACAATGGCATTTATATTAGCAGTTTTAAGGTTACCGTATATTGCGCACTAGAAAGCACATCGGATTATAAATCACATTTTTCAATTGCCGAATACATTTTGGAATGGCAGCAAATGAGTTAAAAAAGGATTTTGCCATAATTTTTCTAGTGGCCGTATTTCAAACCCGGAACCGCCTGACCAATCGCGGCGCCGTGTTTTTTGATGTCAATCATGAAAATAGAAAATGCAGAATATTATAATGTGTGGTATTGTCGATATTTTTGTAAGCTAAAAAATATTTCAGACTTTCATCAGTTTATTACAATACAATAATAAATATAATTTTCAGAGATTGACAATCTTCCTTCTTTAAAACTTTTGTTCCATGGTGGTTTGAGGAATATTTTGGTCATAATTTTTTTAGAAATTAACACAATACAGTAAAGTCTCGTTATATCGATATTCAAGGGAGTCCGAAAAAATATCGATATAACCGGGACTATCGATATATCCGACCCTGTTTGCATGTAATTTTCTCCGTGCGTGCATAGAAATAGTATCGATATAACCGGGACTATCGATATATCCGATATCGATATAACGAGACTTTACTGTACCTTTTTTCGACACTGTATACAAAATCAAGCAAAAAAAACACGTAATTTTCTAATCATTGTGACAGAAACGGAAAAATATGGCGAAACCGAGAAAAGTAATGCTAAGTAATTTTAAGAAATTACATACATGAAATGCTGTGTTATATATCTCAGCGTTCATCTACGGGGGAAATGGAGTCGGCGGCTGCTGATATTAGTTGTGGCTCTATATTACTTGACATATAAGGAACATAGGATTATAAAGCGCAGCGTCATCTTTTAAAGAAAATGAAGGCTTTTGAGTGTGCTCTATAATCCGGAAAACACGGTACTTGGCGACATATTTGATTATGGAATCGAATTTACACCATCAACAACGCTAAGGCCACAAGGGGACATAAGTCTTGTTGTGCCGGTCCCAAGCCCGGATAAATACAGAGGGTTGTGTCAGGAAGGGCATCCGACGTAAATGCTTGGCCAAAACAAACATGCGAATGAAACCTCTGAAGATGGAGGACACTGATTCGCTGTGGCGACGCCTTGAAGGGAAAAGCCGAAAGGAAAAGAAGAAGAACAACGCTAAGGACTGCTTATGGATAAGTCTCCATGGTGAAATGTTTTAATGCGATTGATTTCTTTGAAGAGTATTTAAAGCTTGGACAAATCTATGCCCGCCTGAGAACTAAACCACACTTGTGCAGCAACAAATAAACATATCTTTACCAGTGTTGGTTCATGAATTCTTTCTGAGTTATGGTGAAGGTGCAGAGTTTATTGCAGAGAGAGTCTTCATCCTAAGAGTGTATGACAAATTGCGTTAGGACATATAGCAAATTGAAACTAAGTACACTTGAGAATAATAATGCATCATGAACACCAATGCCCAATATATGGGGTAAAAAAATGATACCAGGCACCCTTTATTTGAAAGGAAAACAAATATAAAAATCAAATCTCACCGAGTCTTCTGCCTGGGAATCATCTTCCTCTACAGCGAGTTCCTCCACCCAATCAGAGTCCACCTCCATGGCCTTTTCTTCACCTTCCATGAGTAATGTTGACGAACCTTGGCCATTGCTTTGCCTCAACGCATTCATCACATCAGCGAGGTAGGAGATGATGTGACATGAGCATTCCAACATGCTTGCATGCTGAAAAAAAATAGTTACTGGCATTTTAGGAAGTCCTTAAAAAATTATTTTAAGACACATACCTTTCCTTGAGATGTGTTAGTGCTCACTTTTTCGACAACATTCTTCTGTGTTAAATACTTTTTGCTATAAAGGGAAAAATGTTTTTAAGAAACGGATGTTCGTGCAAATTAGCCCATTTCATTCAAACTAACATGATGACATCTTACCATCTTGTGAGCCAGTCAATAACTGCCCTGTGGAGCTGCAGGTGGCCCGCTCCCTGTCCAGCGCTGGCAAGTGTGGCCATGATAACCATGAGCTCAGGGAATCCTGTCCCATCTCCAGTGGTGAGCATGTCTGTTGCCATTGGTATCAAAGTGCTAAGGAGAACAGTGCACACTCCTTCCCCCACCTGGCTATTGTCCCGCACTATATGAGTGGTGAGGAGTTGCAAAAGCTGTCGGTTTTCTTGAACAATTTCCAGCTGCTCTGAGTCTTTGGGTGGGGTGGCAGTCATACGTGTAAGCCATGACTGCAGACGAGAAGGTTCCACACAAGCCAGTTGTGCCAAAGAGCCACAAAGACAGAGCAAACTGGGATTTGGGCTCTTTTCAGCTGGTAGGGGGGAAAAACATACCAATGACAAATTTGTGAATGAATCATAAAATATCAAAAAGATATTGACGTTACAAAGTGTTTTTGAAGGGGTCTTCGAAGTCTCAAGTAAACTTTTTCTTCACCTTCTTTGTGTGCAGAAAGAGGAGGGAGTGGCAGTTTAAAGCATTTCTACTCCATTGTGTACATTGCCATAAAAAATAATAATAAAATTGCATATTAGCATATTTGACAATAAAGCTGACTTTGACTTGACAAAATTAAAAAAAAAAACAAATACTGTACATAAAGATATTTCACACTGCATGGAATCCACAAGGACAAGGAGGTATGACCTAAATATAAATTAACCATAATGGCACCTCATGTGTCTAAGAATTAAATAGAAGAATGCTAACATTGATTTACTTAAATTCACATCAAATAATTTATATTTTAAGTGAAGTACAACTTCATTGTCAAATGTGCTGTATGTGCAAAATACAGCACATTTAACTCATTCACTGCCATTACCAAATTTATTCGGGAATTTAAAAGCATGATGTGGAGCACCATTCCCGGATTTGTTTGGGTTTTGTTTTTTGTTTCTGGGGCTTGGGGGGGAAATGAAGCTCTGGCAATGTTTTTCCCTTCCACGAGGGGGCAACATTTGCCTTTTGTACAGCCGCCTCCTCTTCCACTGCAGATAACTCTAGAACTAAATAAGCTTGAGATAAACGTTTTTTTCTGATTAAAGAAGAGAGTATAAGGTTTCTTACGGTGCATTGAATGTTTATATAGCGCTAACACTCAATATTCTGTTGGTCCTGCAATTTGAGTGAAAATGACAAAACCTTGGCACTGGAGTGGACACATTTTTGCACGTCTGGCAGTGATTGAGTTAAAAATAAAACAGTAGGAGAGAATGCGTTTAATGAGTATTAATAATATAAATAAGAATTAACACTTACTTAGCTGGAAAAGCTTTGTGAAAAATTTCAGCACTCTGTTGCAGAATTTTGCAGATAGGCTTTCATTGGCTGTTGCCATCATAATTTGGACAAGCTCGCCACTGCGAAAAAAGAGAAGACAGTGAGCGAGGGTATTGCGTTCATTGCAAGCCATGCATTGGAAATAAATACCTGAGCGAAAAAAACTCCTCCATGGCTTTGCGGACCTGAACACTCTCAAGCTGTTTTTCAAGGTACTGAAGGCATTCCTCAAGGACAGACTCATCCAAACCACTGGATATAGAGAGTTCATAGGACAATTTATAAGTAAGTAATATAACACATTCACGTTTTGAATTGCTGAAAAGGGAAAGTTACAAATGGTTCATCTCTCATGAGTGCCAGAGGCAGTGCTGTAGGCATTGAATGTTCACCGTGCTTAGGCGAAAGGAACTATCGGTGCTTTTAGCACCACATCTGGTGGTCAGTGGAATTTATTTATAACTCGTATTGGGAAACTGTTACCTGTTGGGGTCAGAATGATTTGCAATGATGTTGTAACAACCGGTCACCAAGCGTTCATAGATGCGGCCCAGGAAGGCATCAGACTCTGATGGACCAAGAATGCGTTCCAGCGATGTCGTGCTGATTTCTGCCACACTCTCTGTGCTGCTCTCCAAGAGGAGGGGAAGCAGCGTGCGCACAATCTGAGAAGGGTTCACCTCCTCCGTGCTGAAAGACAACCAAAAATTAATTTAACTACAAAATCATAATTTTACCGATGTGGTACAGATATGTACACCAATTTAGATCAGGTGTCCACTGGACTTGCGCTTACACAATGAGGTCCCCAATGAGTCGAACCAAAGAGAGCAGAATGTGCTTGAGAGATGAGGCCAGAGGCAAAGACTGGCAGCTTAGTGTTCCCAGATGTGCTGCTTGGATGGCACTGATGTAGCTCTCGGATGGAATAGTATCGTTGGCAAATGCATTTCTCTGAAAGGGAATAATACGGAAACATTAGTTAGTTAATTGGCTGTTGCAACGACATGCATTGGACTGCTTTGAAAACCTTATCAGAAAAGATATAGGCAGTGCATTAACACATTCGATTTGGCTAACAACAGTCTAGTGTATTTCTAGCGACACTGAATGATTGTTAGCTGCATCACACTAGGGTCATATCGATATATTGTGAACATTGAAGATATCAAAAATAAATACAATATCAGCGCATGTGGACTTTCTTTTTTGACTCGCACCTTCAAGTCATAGAAATAAATTACATACACACTACACATCCTGTGGTTTACAACAACACTTACCGTATTTTCCGGTGTATAAGGAGCACCAAAATGCCTTAATTTTCTTTAAAAGATGACCGTGCGCCTTATACGCAGGTGCGCCTTATATGTGAAATAATGGGTTGGATTTACCTTTAGTAGTCTCACAATGGAGACATTTACATTTCACAGCAGCAAAGTTATGAAAGGAAGATCAAAGGAATGAAAGAAGTATAAAAACAAATTAGCTGCTGGAAATGCAGCCACTCTCACGGTGCCATCTTGATGTCAAGAGAACAACGTTAAGCCAAACCAGGTCTCGCAATTCCTATCAGCAGCCACTGACTCAATTTTCCTTAGTAAAAGTAGTGCATAACCGCAGTCTTTACTGTAGTGTGTGCTTTATACTGGGGAAACTGTAATGTATTTATATATTATATTTGGAAAACTTTTTTCATTCATTGAAGGTGCACCTTATACATGGAAAAAGTTTGAATATACACCATTCATTGTGGGTGCACGTTATACTGCGGTGCCCCTTATACACTGGAGAATACGGTAACTCATTCGCTGCCAGACAATGTACAAAAATGTGTACACTCCAGTGCCAGGGTTTTTGTCATTTTCACTCAAATTGCAGGACCCACAGAATATTGAGATTTAGGACTACATGAACATTCAATTTAACGCAAGAAACCTTAGACTCCCTTCTTTCATCAGGAACAAATAGTTAATTCCTAAATTATATGGGTCTAGAGTTATCTGAGCTTGAAATGGGGGTGGCTGTACAAAATACAGTGCTACCTCGGCTTGCGAAGAGGCAGCTACATCTACGATTTTCAATTCCCGAATAAATTCAGGAATGGCAGTGAATAAGTTAAAATTATTAATTTTACATTGGATAAAAGAGCAAAGTTTGTGGCAAAAACGTATGCTTAACCACCAGGTAAGATTCTATTCCCCAGGACTTGGAATCCAATGTTGTGAGTAAAATTCAGTACGAGCAACGAGTATTATGTGGTCCTTCTTTTCTGGTTACTTACCCATGATCCAATGTTGGGGAATTCGTTTGTATCGATGGTGTTCCACGTCTCACATAAGGTCTGCACAGCTGGCGGTAAGTTCTGCATAACATTCTGTCCTGAATGTGTTTGTTTCAAAAATTTAGTGAATGAGTCAGCAGAGAAAGTGGTAATTGCACCCACCCATTCATTGCGCAACTTACCCAGCAAGTTGGCTTTGCAGCGGGTAGACCCAATAGACAGCACAGCAGCATAACCTTGTAGTTTGGCATCCGATAGCTTGCTTTCCCCTTCTTCTGGTATGTTCATTAATAGATAAGACCTAAGACAAATCAAATGTTTCAGTTTCTGATCTACTATATGCACCCCCACCCCAAAAAAAATGTCAGGTTGCTATCAATTATAACCATTCCTAATTGCACCTAAATTAAAATGACAATCAACATAATCTAGAATTGAAATTCACCTTGTAAAGGCTGTGTAAACATCAGCAAGCTGCAGCGTGGCAGACAACAAGTTCTTTGTGATTTCTGACGACTTGTGACTGTCTGCCTCAGTGGCAACTTTGGACAAATGTTCATCCAGAGACACCTGCACTTTCGAGATAACCGCATCCAGTGTATAGATTGCTTGAAGCGAGGGTAGATGATCGAGTGGAACTATGACATTTGGGTCAACACTGGACAAGGTTGAAATCTGCAGTGGAACAGTAAATACGATCATGAGGGAAGGAACCACAATGTTTTTATTGTCTGTGATATGATTGTGAAGATTACTTGTCTGGCAATGTAGTCTTCTGCTAGTTCCACATCATATTTAACCATGTTGCACTTTGCAGTTGTGATTTCAACCAAGGAGGCTGCTTGGTCTGCTTTCATTCCCTGCTTCACCAAATGTTCCTGTCAGTGAGGACATAGTCGTAGTCATAAATGACGAACAGACCAGACGAGGGAAAACTCACTCAGAAATAAGCCCTGTACAGTAGTTTAAGTTAACAAACCTTGATCCAATTCATGTAAGTAGAAACTCTGAGGCGTGACGACCATCGTAGCGTATGAAGGATGTCACTTTCACTGGGATCCCCAAACCCAGACTTAAGTTGCTCCATGTAGGCTTTGGAAGGTGGCAGAGCCCCCAAAATCCGCCACAGCACGAGGAAGAAGTACTGAAGGGAACATGCCTCCTGTACAAATAAATGATATTACAGATATGGAACACCTTTTTCCCCATTTTCAAACATTTTTTGAGAAATCTCCAAGGAGCTACTCGGCGCATGCGACTCTGAAGCCACTGGTTGCTGGCCCCCGGTCTATACAACAACTATTAATTAAGGCAAATGTGCTTGCACGTTTCTTTTACTCCTCAAATTAGGTTAAGTAGTTGATTAGCTCACTACGGTAGTAATGTGAAAATGTGAAGCTGAACTCATTCACTGCCAGACAATGTGCAAATTTGTATCCACTCCAGTGGCAGAATTTTTATTATTTTGACTCAAATGGCAGGACCCACAAAATATTGAGTATTAGGACTACATAAACATTCAATGCAGCGTAAGAAACCTTTGACTCTCTTCTTTCATCAGAATGAAAAAAGTTTGTCAATATTATTTGGCTCCAGAATTATCTGCAATGGAAATGGGGTCAGCTGTACAAAAGGCAAATAGTGCCCCCTCGTAGGTGGGGGAAAACATTGCCAGAGGTAGGTCTGATGGCAGCTTGATTTGCACCCCCCCCCCCCCCCCCACAAGAAAAAACAAAAAACGAACAAATTCGGAAATGGCGCTCCACGTCATGCTTTTCAATTCCCGAATTAATTCGGGAATGGCAATGAATGAGTTAAATATGACTGAAGGCTCACCAGCGGAGTGACGGGCTTGTTCTCTTGTCTTCTTGCTGTGTCAAATTGTGAGCCAGCTGCCAGGAGTGAGATCAGGCTAGTGTAAAGGTCATTATAGGGCACTGCTCCAATGAATAGTTTTGGAAATACCTTTTAAAGAGAAAAACAATGCAATGAAAGACTCTTGTGACATCATTTTGAAAACCATACATAAGGAAAGTCAGCAGTCTCACCTTGGCGTCTAGTTTGCTGATATCATCTTCAGATGCCTCAGGGGATAAAACACAGTAGAATTTGGGCTGAATGTTTGAATCTAGGAAACGGGTAGAAACAACATTGTGAGAATATCGTGGGACACCACTTTCGAATTCAATTCAGGCCCGCTGTAAGATTTTGGTTTTGCCCGATTATGCCAAAATGATCTTATGCCTGTCTTTTAGTCAAATCTTCTTGTACCATGTATTCTGAACTTACTAGATGGACAGTGCTTCGCCCAGTTGTCCTCCACCTCTTCAAAGCCGGAGTAAAGTGGAAGACTACCGCGCTTGCTGACATCCGGGTGAGAACCAGGACCGCTTGACGGAGGGGTGAGAAGATTGTACTGCACCTAAAAGATAGTGGGCATCTTTGGTTGATGAGAGATGATATTCTCTTATGATGGCTAAAGTATTTAAATAACTGTTACTAGGATGGAATGATAATCATTTCATGGATGAAAGATACAAACTATAACACTCTCCTTCGAAAAAAGATTAAGTTACATTTAATTCGGGATTGTTTTGGTTAATTCCTGATGTAGAAGAAAATGTGCCGTTTTTAATACACCAGAAAATCAGAGATAGCAACGGTATCTACCTGTTCAAAAAGGTACAAGGGAGCCTTGGAGTAATGGTGCAGCAGATAGTCAAAAACCAACAGCAGGCGAGCCAGGTTTAGGGGCAGAGCATTCAGTTGGCTCTCCCTGCTCAGTGCCACGTCAGCGATTGCCTGGGTGACCAAAGTAAGGATTCTCTCTCTGCCTCGTTCCGACAAGTTGTGGAAGAGCAGTAGCATGAGTTGAAAGTGCTCCACATTAAGGTCATCCTCTCCGTGAACAGCTCCCTGAACAGTGCGCTGCTTCAGCGTTTCCAAAAATCTATGACAGAAAATTAAAAGACGGCCATCAAACCCACGTCGGCGGACGTTTTGTCGTCATGAGTCGTAGATTGGGTTTGAAAACACGAGAAAGCAAAATGGTAAAAATACCTTTCCCAGACTCTCATACACTCGGCCACATCTGGCTCTCCTTGCGCACTGGCTTTGTGCTGCCAGATTAGAAGGAGTCTGGATAGGACTGAAAGTGACTGAGGGTGAATGTATAAGGGCCAGGGACCCTCTGAAAAGGGCGCAACACCAAGTTGCTGGAGAAGGGTGTCCTAAGAAAGGAAAAGTGGTTGAATTTTACAAGCCCTGAACTAAGTTCTGTTAAAAAAAATATAGCGTATTTTCCACACTAAAAAGCACACTGGATTATGAAGAGCACCTTCAATAAATAGCCTATTTTGTAATTTTTTTCATATATTGGATGCACTGGATTATAAAACGCCATTTACAATGTATCCACTAGAGGAAGCTACGCTCCTTCCGTTAGACCCAAGAGCCTTTCGAGGCATCTAAAAAACCGCAAGTTAACAATTACTTCAATTATGAAAATAATAATGCATCAAAACAGAAAATCAAAAGAGGAAATCATAAAATAAATTATCTAACCCCCCTACCTAATTTATTTTGTGATTTCATCATTTGTGAATACACATCAAAGGAATGAAAAACAAACATTTTCCTGATATCTGATCATTCTTTTGGCGAAACGCTCAAGAAAATGCCAACAAAAGGGCTATACAATTTATTTTGTTGACTTCATTTTCTTTTTCGATGCATAATTTTAAATTTTCGTAGTTTCACGGAAGTAATGGCTAATTTTGTTTTTTTTAAGGTGGTCATGAACGAGCTGTTCATGACGAGTTGAGTTGAGTAGAATTGAAGAAAAGGCATGAATACATAACTATTTGATGAGATGGTGAAAACTATGACTAAAGCGTGCGTTTAAATTAACAACACATACAGCTCTCCATTTTTCAGAGCTGCAATAAAAACATATGGAACAAAGCGAAAGTTCACCGAACCAAGGGCAACAATATAACATAGCATGTCTCCAGCAAAGAGATATTTTGGGCTGACATATTGTAATGACCACACGAGGCCCATTGGATTTAAAGGTGCACCATAAGCTTTTTAACAATGGAAGACTTTTCAGCGTGCCCTATAGTGCGGAAAATACAATACATTTTAGTCTCTGTATATTGTAAAGTGCAAAATGGTTTCAAATATTGCAGGATTGTATTCACCTGCAGGGACGGGGATGGAAGATCAGATGTTACTAAGGTGTGGTTGAAGTGATACAGAGCTAAAGAGAAGGCTTCATCAGAGGATCCTGAGGGGGGAAACGATATATATTGTATGTAGACAAACAAATACAGCAGGAAAAGGAAGGTCAAGTTCATGGCAGTATTTTCGAAGCATACCTTTGACATCTTTGTCTACATCTTTGATGATTCCGGCTAACGTCGCCATGTGTGGCTCTGTTAGCGATACACTTAGGTAGTTGCGGATGAAGTTGTTCCTGGACTTTAGCATGGAAGTGGTAATGAAGTTCAAAATGCTAGAGGCCAAACTGAGGAACTGTAGGGACAAATAAAATAGAATGTATTATCAAAGTGGGCCGTGAACATTAAGCTTCATAGATTGAAAAAATAAAATAAAATACAAATCTCACAAGCTCTGGATCTTTACGGCCTGCCAAAATGTTGCCATTCTCGCTTGGATTCTGCTTGCTGGGGCTCTTCAGTCTAGGAGAGGTCTCTAGGGGTGGGGGTGGAGGAGGAGGTGGCGGGGCTACTTTGTCTTTGGTGGGTGAAATAGTTTCTTCAAACCAAAGTCCCAGGATGGGTTCGCTGTCATCATCTGCAATGGATAGCACATTTCAATGATCATTTTGTATTGAGATGTCAGCAAGTTTCCCCGAGACTTCCCAAGTATTTATGGAGCGGTGGTGGAGTCAATCTTTCGACTCTTGGGGACAAGAAAATGTAAAAATGTATTGGTCAACATCCACTTCAAGTCAGTAAGACATTGATTGGGCTGATGAGAAGTTTTTGCCATCAACGAGAATTTATTTCAATTCATAAATGAAGTAAACACAGAAAGTAATTAAAAAAATATGGCCAGGATTCATGGAGTGTCGACCAGTGACTCTCTTTCACAAAGCTTGTACTTTTACAACTAATTCAAAACCGCCAATCACATGATGCTTTAATTTCATCAAATATTTCACAAAGTTTTTGAAAAAATATGTGGGACTAATGACTGACATTTGGAAAAACGGTTTTAGGAAATGTTTTTAGTTTTGATGTATAGTTTAGAAATGAATGAAAATCACACATCTCATACGCACACATGCATAAATAAGGATGGGAATTTTTATAAGACTGTACCAAAGAAAGATGGACCCGGATGCAATAGCCATGCAATGCTATGAGCTAATTACGGAGCCAACAATTGCGCATGTTTGTGGTACCACAAATAACACAATAGAAAATTATGATTTGCTAATTCATGACAATATTACAGGAGACCAGATCACGAGTTGACTTGGCATGCTTGAGTACATTTTAATTATTATGATTATTTTTATATTATTATACATTCCATGTATAAGCACCTTTCAAAACGTTGGTTGATGATTATTATTATTGTTATTATTATAATGTACTTCGTCAACATGCAGGAAGACAACAAAAAGGCCTTCATTAAATACATGACTTTTTATATAGATTTTTTATTTTATTTTAGACTTTTAGATAAAGATTGTTTTTGTGTCCGGGACCGTGCGAAACTTTACACTGCAAGTCTGACACCAACCAGATCCACGCAAACGTTACCTGATTCCGTCAACATTCAGTCCTGTAGATTATGTGTTTGTGTTTACCACAACATGTCTCTCTTTCTAAGTAGACACAAGAAATATGGGGATTTTTTTCATAATTTAGTTATTTTTAGAGCAACACCCAACTGAGGAACGTGTCGCAGTCGTCGTCACTGTGCGTGGCTTTAAGTAGATAGTATTCACATTTGCATGCAACAGTAATCAAATATAATGTGTCAAGTGTCAGTGAGATGCAGGGTAGTACGCTTAAGCACACAGTACAAGCACATCTTGGATTCGTCAATCAAGAATAATACCACTGATTTCAAGTGGGTTTGGAGTTGTCTTGGTACCGTCAATGTTATTGACCAATGATGCAATATGCAATTTAATAAATATTCAGGACCCCAAAAAAAACTAACTCAGTGAAATGACCCCATTTGCAAAGGAAAATTAGGAGTATATGCCGTTAATATAATGCTTACGCAGTTTGAATCATATGGCGAAAAGAGTGGATGTTCAAGCTATATACGACTTACCTTAAATGGTGTGAACTATAACAAATACACAATGCAAAAGGAGAATAAGAAAGTGGAAAAGTAAAGGTTCCCAGCGGGGTTAGAAACTATGTGCTAAGGACCCACATAATTACACCACTGGTATTATCCTTTGAAGCACATTGAACCACAGATGAACCGCTTTGACAAAAAAAATAGATATAAATAAATTATTTGAACTCAGCCAATTATGATAAAAAGACACCTCTCATAGAACTGACATTTTGCCAAAGTGCCTTCCTCTGTGGCTCTTTTCTTAACTAACATAGCTGTAGCTCATAGCCTACGTAGTGAGACATACAATAACAAAATGAGTGTAGGACAGTGAAGCGTACACCAAGTCTTTTGACCTGATGACAGAAAACTGCTGACCTGAGACACAAGCTGCACTTGTCTTCTCCTGTCTTCTCTCTGCTGAGATAGTAGACACTGTCAACTGCGCTATCATGTTGGGCGACTAGACAAAAATGTTGACATTTTTGTGAGCGTTCTTTTTTCTTTCTTCTTCCTTTCATGACTTTGCTGCTGTGAATGTTGAATTTCTCCATTGTGAGACTAATAAAGGTTATCTGATCTAATTCAATCTAACTCGTAATACCTGTAACTGCTAACGCACTAAAAGCAGTGGTCAATTCACATGACTGGATAAAATGTCAAAATGTCATTCGTACACACCAGGGGAACTCTACATAAAAATATTCATTATCCACTATTCAAAGTATGAGTTATGACTATTCAAAATTACAAAATACAATTTATGGGAAGGATTTGACACGTTAAAAAAAAAAAACATTTCTATTCAAGTCATCATCTCTTCAAATAGATTATGGAAACATGTTTGAGTTGAGCTGATTGCAAAAGGTGCGCAGGACTAAAAGGCCACAGAATCTTCTTCTATCTTTTCTTCTTTTGCAAACCGGAATGTCAACTGCAGATTGATATGCTAAGGGTTTATACCAGAACAATTTACCTTGGCTGCTGTCCTCTTCCGTGCTACTGAAGTCATCCTCATAGTAGGTGTTGGAGTCAGTGGAAGCACTGGCATCACTGCTGACTGAACCTTTTCTCTGGCGCTGGAGAACACAAGCCTGTGCATGCAAACAATCATTTTCAGGCAGCTCATCAAGTCCAATCCTGTCATTTAACACGACATCCATCGTCTCCATGCGGGCAAACATCTTTCTATCTGTTGTGATGACGTCAATAAAAATGAGTGTAAATGGCAGGCAGTGTTTACCTTTTTGTATGCAGTGGAGAGAAGGGTGAAGAGAAGGTTGGTCAGTGGTACAGAGTCAATGAGACGTTGGACCCTCTGGATGGAAGTGCTTTGCGCCATGATGTTGAGCTCAGCGGGTGGACCATCACTTGCCCAACCCTGTACGAGGAGAGGTATGGGTAAGGGACTGGTGCTCAGCTTCATTATTTGTGACAAAGACAGTAGCATGAGAGCAGAAACTTACTCTGTGCAAGGCCTCAACTTGTAAATCTTGAAAAAGTGACGTTAAGAGCTTGATGGCGTGGTTGGCCAAAATGACAGACAAAACTCCAAATACTTGGTGTCTTGAAAAGAAATCAAAAGGAAAAAAATGGACAATTTAGGATTTGAATTTCACACACAATACTGGACATTTGAATAGAGATCAATCCCAGTGTGTCTGGGTATGCATTATACACCGGAAAATATGGTACATCTAATCCAATCTTTATAAATGACAGTTGAGAACATCAACGGTTTATCAGGATGTGAATCAGGCTTGTGAGGGGGTGTTCTCTATTGTCTCGCTGATACTTAGGGTGTCTAATTGAATAATCATATCTTGAGCATTTCAAATTTCTCTACGCATTCAAGACATGTCAGGGTGCCCTTGTACTAAACAATAAAAAAGCTTTGCATCATACGTTTTTCTTGAAAGTGGCTGTCACCCCAATTTATTTTTTTTTCGAGACTGGTTAGCATGTGTTCTTTAACTTCCACTTGGTGTCATTTTAGAATTTGATTTTGTCGAAAGGTGCCACGAGCCCAAGATAAAGTAGTCTATAAGCGTTACAAAAACACACAGGGTAATGACATGGGAAAAAAACTGCGGCTGTGTTAACATTAAAATTTGATGCCTTGTACAACAGGCTACGAAATACCAACCTGTGGATGGCAAACGGCTGCTTATTTGGGACCCCTGCTCTGTCATGTTTATTCTACAATTATGTTTTGACAATATTTGAAGTTGTTAGGACTAAAGTTGAACAACTTCACTTTATATATATATTCAACTATTGTTTCAAATCTGTCATTATGAACAATGCTAAAAAAATTCCTGTTCATTATTCCAGTTAAATGTATCCGTCCGTTTATGTCTGTAAAACTCGACAAAGAAAGAAAAAAAAGGAACCAACAGATATATTTAGAATAACACATCATTTACCCTTTGCCGGGACCCAATTTCGGTGACCCTGCCCCATCTTTGGTGCGAGCGGCAATATCTCGGACACGCAAGGCAGCCAAAGGATCTTTCTCTTTGCCTTTGTCTGCGAGGGCCGTGGGACTCAAGTTAAGAATCAGGTAGAGGCTGTTTAAAAGGCACCACGCGCCAAGAAGCTGGAAATTCTGGTAATGCTAAAAAACAACACCAGATTGTTAAGTATAACACACGATGAAAACTGAAATCCAAGCATAAAAGGGAGCATTGTGTCACGATTGAGTGGCTTGATGCTCACCTCTCCGCCAGCTCGACGGGAATTGCTGATGGTTTGTCCGATCATTTCATAGATCTCCAACTGTTGCAAACACATTTCAGTACACTTCATAACAAGTGCTCAACTCTGGCAAAATAAATGATGTTGAAGTAAAAAAACTAAAATAAAAAAAACAACTCACACATTTCTGGACTATTGTCGCAGCGTCATTCTCATAGTCTTCCTCTTTGGTCCCGGTGGAGCCAGAGCGAAGCTGCAAGCCACTTCCGACTTGTAGTATGGCCATGCAGGTGGCCACGCTCACACCTAAGCACAAAAAAGGTTATGTTTTATTTATTCATCATTTTCATTTTACACCATCAAGATGGT
The DNA here is from genome assembly GCF_051943395.1 of Hippocampus bargibanti. Classification (NCBI taxonomy): domain Eukaryota; kingdom Metazoa; phylum Chordata; class Actinopteri; order Syngnathiformes; family Syngnathidae; genus Hippocampus; species Hippocampus bargibanti. Next base: position 29,620,711 of record NC_142734.1, read on the forward strand.
AAACATCACTTCTAGCAGCGAACAAATTAACACTGTTTTGTCTGTTGATAATATCTTTCATAACAGAATCAATGAAATACAGATTCATCACGTGATGATTAAACAAGAAAAACCCTTCCCCACTAATGTTAAACCATATTTTTGCTTTGGGGTTTTGGGACACAAGTACATGAGCTAATAAAACAGTCTGGACGCGAATGCAAATGAGCACCCCGAACAGGGTTCTAGTGAATTACTGGGGCACTTTTTCAGCAGTAGTTCTCAAACCGGGGCACGCAAGCAGTCACTTGGGATTCAAACAAATCAAATTTGCAATAAATATTTTTAATGCATAATTACAGATGAGAAGTGGGGCAGAAGACAATATTAAATCAATTATTTCTTCTAACATGAGCTTTTGGCCAACTAAAACTTATGATGGTGAAGTGTGATGAAATATTTGACATTCATGATTGCGCAGAGCATTTATCGCTATATCATACTCTTTTGTAATGCAAAGTGAAAAATAAATGACAACCGTGTGATTTGAATGTCTGTTTCTTGATATTACCTAATTCACTGCCAGACGTGGAAAAACTTGTCCACTCCAGTGACAGGGTTTTTGTCAAATTCCTCAAATTCCAGGACCCACAGAATATTAAGTTTTAGGACTACATAAACATTCAATGCAGTGCAAGAACCCTTAGACTCTCTTCTTTCATCAGAAAAAAAGTTAATTCCTAAGTTATATGGGTCTGGAGTAATATGAGGTGCAAGTGGGGGCGGCTGTACAAACGGCAAATACTGCCCCTTAGTGAAAGGGAGAAAACATTGCCAGAGGTCTGAACAAAGCTTTAACAACCCAAACAAATTCAGGAATGGTGCTCCACATTATATTTACAATTCCTGAATTAATTTGGGAGTGGCAGTAAATGAGTTACAGGGCACTGAAACTGCCAGGGACTAGTTTGAAAAATGCTAACTAGAGCGGTCAGGAAAGTTGTTGAATATAGTAAAAAATAAATTTTTGCTAGGCTATTGATATGGAATGCATTGGTATACTTACATTACATACTTACATTATACATTGGTATACTATACTATATTGGTAACTACTTTCGCTCTATTCACAAGCCTTGATGTTAGTCAAAAGAGCGCATGTCAGATTGTGATCTGAAGATATAATAACATTTGATTTCATTAAATTGAATTTAGTTTCCTTTGCATTGACTGTCACCTTGAAAAATAGAAAAAAAAAAAAATAAATAAATACAAATGGATCAGTGAATGAAGAGATAAATAAAAGTAAATATATAGATACATGAATGGAGAAATAAACAAACAAATAAAATTACTCCACTATATAAAAAAAATACATTTAAATTCTAAGATAGGGGTGCATGTGGGAATTATGTTTAACTGGCACTGGGATTGTGATGAGGTCATCGGAAAAATGTTATCCACGATAAGGTTTGAGAGCTGGTCTTTTAAAATAAAATTTTACCCGCAGAGTCCTATGATTGTCATCTTACCCGCGTAAAGACAACTCAAAGCCAGCACGGTCATATCCAGTAATCTGCCTGGTGTCAGTGGCTCCAGTACAGGCAGAGAGAGCGTGTCCAAAGCCATGGTGACATCAATCACCAATGAATGGAATCTGGGGATGTATAGGTTACAGTTTATTAATTATATATCCACATTAGACAGAAACAGAGGCTATCCTGCCCAGATATAAAAATAAACTTGGGAGAAAAAAACTCAAACAGAACATACCCATTACGGACAGCTGTGGCATCAGCTACTGTGGCAGGCATGATGAAGAAAGAGTTTGCTGACACAGCATCTTGGAAACGGTTAATGTAACGTAGAAAGTAAGGTAGGTTGAGACATACTCGCAGCAACTTCTCAGACCCACCTGGAAAAATAAAGAGAGAGGCTCCTTTCACAGTCTGCACAAAACTATATTGTGAATGCATGAACGTTTAATTTACCGTAAAAGTATCAGAATATTTTTGACGCGTTTACTGAATGGAGGAAAAGTTCCCCTTCGCTATGTGATATAAATGTTGCACTACATGTTATATGTTGCTGTTGTTTAAATAAAAAACGAATACTTTCCTGATGAAAAAAATAATAAAAGTTGTTTATCCATTTTGGGAGTGAATGGAGTTGTCAGAAAGCGCCATATATATGGAAAAAAAAGTTTTAAAATGTCATTCGTTGAAGGTGTGCCTTATAATGCCGTGCGCCTTATAGCCCGGAAATTATGGCATAATAAAAAGTGAGAAACCAATATTTATCTGGCAAAGAAGTTCCACTTTTTATAAGCATGTACCTTCCCGTCAAGAAAAATTACATTACCGTATGCTGGGTCGCCGATTGTTATTTTAGTGCAAAGCGCAATGTTTGGAATGGATGTCGTTGATTGGGCTGTCCTTTTTCTCCTAACCAGTTGCTTTTGAGTGACACACCAGATCCACTTACCCAGTTCTTGTAGGCTTGACACATTCTGAGCGACAAATGCATTCTTCATTTTGGTCTGAACAGCTTGGTCAGATGTCTGGTCATCACACTCACTCTCAGCCTACAAAGAAAACGTTTTTCTGATGTCAGTTAGGAAACAAAAAAATGGTGTCGGTTGTTCTTTAAGCACCAAGCCTTACCTGCATGTGTGGCGAAGGGGCAAAAATGGTGCTAAGGTCGGGGTTAAACACTGAAGTTAGCTGATTGAAGAAGTTCATCTGTACTTCTTTGTCTCGCAGTTCAGGGTTCAAAGTACTTGGTGCCTCCTTCTGATCCTCTACTGTTAAAACAAAAGCAAAATTGACAATTTAAGATTAGCCAATGAAATCGTAATTATTAATATAGATTTAGTATAATTTCCTTTCAAATTACAGTCATTTAAGTGTCTGTATTATTTTGCCTCTAGACATTTCCTAATCGCTCTTATCCAGACTACTGCACAGGAATACACTTTTTCTGGAGTAACAATGCTTACAAGTCTTTTTGTGTCATATTCAGATCAGCATTACGACCACTCTTACCATCGGAAAGGGTTTTAATCGTTTGAGGCAGCTTGGCAGACTTCATCATTGCAGTGAAAGTAATAATTTCTGTGCGATCCAGTCTGCTACTGCCCGTGCAAAGTCCTTTTATTAAAAGGATCAGGTGTTTCTGAAATATAGATATATATTAATAGATTGTAAAATGTGATTGAAGTCATGGCACAAGACATTGCAGAAATAAAAAAATACAAAATGGAAAATAAAAGCAAAATGCACTTGAACGACAAAATCCCAACTGGCTGATCTCACCTGAGACACAGCACATGCTTCATCAGGGTTCTCCAGGCGCAGCAAAGAGAATTCAATCAGAACTTTGCATGCCGTAGCAACAGAGAGCAACTGATTCCTTGGTACTTAAAAGGGAAAAAAAAACTATTAATTACAGGCCCGCAACTAGAACATTCTGACTTTTTTTCTGAAATAGTTCCATTAAAGTATCAAGAAGAAAATGCAATAACCTAAACATGAAAGAACGTGGAAGTGACCTACTTTTCCCACATACTGTCGTGATGTAATGTGCAGAGAGCGCCACGAATGATGAGTAGAACGGCTCATATTGTTTGTCATGATGAAGAATGTCGGATTCACTGTAAATAAAAATTGAAATCATTGATTACGTGCTGAACACATGCATTTGATTAAAACACTGTATTGACTTTTCACACACACACGCATACACACACCACTGTCCGATAATTATTGAGCGATATTCATGAAAAAGTGATTGGTGAATACGACCAAAGCCTTCAAAGGTCAGTCCTAAGCATATAATTGTTTTCACAAAATGAGTTTTCCCCCTATATGATGGCTGTCGTTGCTCACCCGCAGAAAAAATATCCGGAGTATACAGTCATTTATTTCGTGGCTTTTGAAACAATGCTATTAAGGGCTTGTGATCAGTGTCCACATTGATTTCTTGTCCTGACACAAATTGATGAAATCTCTCACAGGGATACCTGATGCTGAGCAGTTCTTTTTCAATCTGTGCATAACGTGTTTCCGGAGCCGTCATCGAACGTGATGCATATGCTACGGGTTGCAGGTCCTCATGTTTTTGTAGAAGTACCGCACCAAGCCCACTTTGTGATGCATCCGATGATATTTTGGTTGTTTTTTCTGTATCATAGAATTTCAGTACTGGTTCCTCTGTGAGCAGCTTCCTCAGTTCAGTCCACACCTTTTCATGCTCATGATTCCATTGCCATTCTATATTCATTCATTTCGGAATGCAGTAAGCTTCAAACTTTTCCATTATTTTTGAAAGCTTCATCTTGTAATCTTCAGCATCAAATGTGAAGTTAGTGTAGACCTCTAGAGCTTCCTCTGCCACAACGTGCAAAAACATAGATGTTTTCATCTTAGCATGGCTTTCATCAGCTCCAATCGCAGACAAATACAGTTCAAAACGTTGCTTAAATCTCTTCCAGTTTTCAGCCACGATACCTGTTAGCTGCAGTGCTGTGGGTGGACGTAAAGCGTCCATTTTTGCTGTTTTCTGCCAGGGGTTGTGCTCAATGTCTTTCCTCCATGGAATCTTCCATTCCAAGTCCTTTTATTGTCCTGTGGCGGCACTAGGACCAAACATCTTACCCAACAGGTGCACAGCGGGGGCGTGTTCATGTTGAGAATATTTTACTGCATTTTTTCCTTGTTCAAGTCAGATCCACTTGTTAGCAGTTGGAATAAAGACATACTCCAGTCAATCGTGTGTTCCCCTTCCTCAACTGCTACAGTCCTCTTGTCTTCCAGACCAATTCTGACACCGTGTGTTGCTTTGTGTAAGCGGGTTCGGTAAATGATACAACTTCTGGATAGAGTTGAGGTTCTTTATTAGGACAGCTGTGTTCGTTGGAGGGAGAAGGCAATTGACGTGTGCCTCTCGTAGGCTCAACCATTGAAAACCAATGTTTTATGTTAACATTGGCACGCATGTGGCCATTTCCTCGTCACGTTATCCGGATCTTTTGGCAGAGGCCCATTTGCTACCTTGATTAGTAATGTTTGGTCAGCTAGCTAATGATGAAGCAGATTTTTCTAACGTTAATTACGTACGTTGGAAATCTGTATACTCGAAGACACCCAAATGCCCTCGTATCCAAGGGCGTATTGTGTTTCGAATTAATAATTATGTGCCAAGTTAGGTTAATATTAAACGCATTTTAAGTAGTTGTGTTAGCTAACCCCAGCAGCTGACTTGATGCCAATGCAAGTTAAGCTTAACTAGCGGCTTAGCTGCTACCGTTAGCTTAGCAAAAGCTAAGTGGTTGACGTTTCCCCATCCAGTTCCACTACCCAGGCAACATTAGCAAGTTAGCAAACCAGCGCACTCCTGGGTGGATGTGACCGGTGTTCGTCCAAACGCGGAGCCGCAACGTGTTGACACGCGACCGCTTACCTGTTAATAATGGATCCTATAAGCTGCGGAAGTTCCTTTGTTTCAAATGCGGTGTACGAAGCCGATAAAAGCGGCCGCACCGCCGCTGTCCATTCGAGTTCCCCATTTCCTCCGCTCGACGCCATCTTGAAATCCCATAGAGAAAAAAACCTAGTTGGGGAAAAAGAAACAGTGCGCAACTTCACAGGGGGCGCTGCCTTCCCGTAAACGCCTCACGCCAAACTCCTTGCGATCCTTCGACATTTTCTTTCTTACACTAAAACCTTCGAATTTACGTCATAAAACGTGAGCTCATACGTTAGACGTGTTTCGGCACAACTAACCTTGATATTTTTAAATATTTCTTCTTCCCACTACTATGGATGTGGAGAATGGCTCAGGTTGCAAAAAAATAAAAAGTCATTCATATGGAGTGATAATTTAAGGTTGGGTGATGGGATCAAACCCTTCGTATTTTATATCTGCTATGGATTTTAAATTGACGTTTGGAAGATATTTTCGACACTGAATTGACCATGAAACTCCCAAGAGATAGGGGGCAGTATGTCTCAGGATCCCAGGCGGAAAAGACAAATAGTCCCACTTCCTGCTGTCCCGAAGAGTGCAAGGCAAAAAGACTGTACAAATGGCTAAATTATTTTTGTTTTCTTTCAAAGTAATTCTGTTATGCCTTGCCGTTGATGCCGTGTTTGAAGATCAAGTGGGAAAATTTGACTGGTAACAAACTATTCTGCAAACGTTCGACAAATGCACGGTTTCCAATTCCTGTACTGTCATGTGTGGATGTGCTAATGCTAACACTTGCTCGGCTATGCTCGAGTGTGTGTAGTTATCGGTTTATCGTATATGCACGTGAGTTTTTATCAAGTAAAATGCACAATATCCGTAAAACACTGACTTCGTTACTAATTGGTTCGTTTTTACGACATTCATAAAGCTCAGAGTTTTGTTTTGATCTGTTAACATAAAAGTACTGTGTCCATTCGTAGAATTTTTTTGACTGGATTTATCGACTATACTACAATGTAAAATTGATATGTCATCACAAAAGGACCGTACTCTTTTTTTTTTTTTCTCAACAGGAGGCAGCAATATGTTGGCAATGTCCGCTTTGCCCACTTTGATGCACACCTGCAATCATCCAAAAAGGTGATTCTGGCAACTGAGAAGAATGTCTTTGCTGCAGTAAACACCAGGACTGGAGAACTTTGTGAGTATTTTATTGATGTGGTCTGTTGTACTCTTCATCTGCTGGTTGTTGTGGAAAATAGCTTTTTATTGTAAGCGCTTGATTGGATGTCTTGTCACAGTTTGGCGGCATGTGGATAAGAATGGGCCGGAGGGATATATCAATGCTCTGCTTCATCATGGACAAGGTGAGTGTGTAAAGGACTTTGGACACACCCAGCCGTGTAGAGTGTTTACAGAGCTTTTTTTTGTCTGTTAGATGCTGTGCTTGTGGTAGGAAATGGCCGAATATTGCGTTCCTGGGATATAAATGTTGGTGGTTTAAATTGGGAGGTTGTCCTGGACTCTGGCAGGTGACAGACTGCATGTCTTGTACTATGCTTATAAATGAAATGTATGCTATGCTGCATTGTCAATACTGTTGTCGAACCATGTCTGTTTTTGTTCAACGTTCCAGTTTCCAGGCGGCATCTTTTGTTGGACAGCAAGACACAGTTAAGCATGTTGCCGTTTTAAAGAAAACGGTCTTGTCTCTTCATTATCTGTCAAACGGTCATCAAAAGTGGATTGAGAATCTCCCAGATGGGTAAGAAATCCAATTTTTTTGTAGTCTGATGAGAATATCCTGATAATTTAAAATTGGGTTTCAGCATGGGTGGTGAGGGGTAGAAAAATTAGAATCATTCAACCTCTAAAGATGGAGGACACTGATTTGCTGTGGCAACCCCTTGAAGGGAAAAACCGAAAGGAAAAGATTGAAATTTTTTTGGTTATGTCCTAAATGCCACTAGATGGCGCCAGAGTCCTGTCTAAACCGGACATTAATCGGTGGGTTTTTTTTCCCTATGGAAGGAATATTGGATGTTCATAAGTGTTTTTTATGACTTAAGAATAGTCTTCATTTTGGATCTGAAAATAACCCATTTGTCTTTTTTTTTCTGTTTTTCCAGCGAGTCAGTGGATTACCAGTTTGTGTATTCTGAAGGAACTGGGGAAGTGTATGTCCTGGGAGTCCTGCCTCGTTCCCACATTGCTATTGTTACTTACAGTTTGGACGATGGCGAAATAATGAAGCAGGTATTCCCAATTTCGTGTATTCTGAAACCTTTGTGGAAAAGTGCACATCGGTAAATCCGATGGTCAAGCCTTTTGAATGACTTTATTTCTTTGCTTGTTGAGGTTTCAGTGGAAGCACCGTGGCTGTCAAACATACAAACAAGCTGTGCCATGGTCGGCCAGGGAATATTGACGTGCATGGATACCATCGCAACCTCTCTCTACACCCTTGATATTCATGCACAGACACAGATGACCCAAATCCCTCTGGAGGTAGTCACCGGAATTCAAATACTCCCCACAGTCCCGTATTGTTACCTTGCCTCAAACGTCTCCCCATCCGTAGTCACTGGGGCTCCATGTTGGACCGGACTTCCTTCCCGTGTTGGTGTCAGCCCAGCCCAATCCGTCGCGGCGCCCACTCTCTGAGTTCATCCTTCAACTCAGTCCCGACCATTTCCTGCTTCTCCAGCTCAACAATGGACAGATCGTCACACTGAGGGATTTCAAGCCTGTACGTAGCACACCTTTCAGCATTTTCACACACGATTTAAATGGACATGCCACTGTGAAGGTGTCCATGGGTCCTTTACTGCCGGGGTTCCCAAACACTGGTCCGTGGGCCAGTACCAGTCCACGGGTCATTTGGTACCGTGCCTCACAGAAATAAGGAACTTAAACTACTTCCTTCCGTTTTATATACAGTGATACCTCTGTTTACAAACCCTTGGCTTACGAACTTTTCAGTTACGAACGTTAAATTTATGAACATTTTACCTTGGCATCCGAACTATTTTTCGGGATACACACTGAGCGCCACAACGAGTGATGTGCCGTTCGCGAACGAGCATGTTCTCCTAACAACAAAGTGGCAGCCCACTTGTTTTTGTCCTCTATTTTCCACCCCCAGTCTTCGGTTAAAGCCACGTGATTGGTCAAGAACGCAGCAGTGGGGGGGGGGGGGGGGGGGGGGGGGGGGGGGGGGGTTAAACATTAAAGAGACAGGCAGACGACAGAGAGAGAGTGAGAAAATGGATAGAAAACATGAAATTTGGACTTGTTTCAACTTTGATAGTTCAAAGGCAGAGTCTAGACTGCAAGGTTAAAATATCCCATCAATCATGCTCTACAAATAACCCGCACAAGCCAACTACACTTGATGCAAAAAGCTATCAACCCAGCTAAACAACACAATTGATGAGGAACTAGGTAAAATTATCGCAGAGAAAACACCTACAAGGGATCATTCCTCAAGATGGTGAAAGGGAGAAGGCTACGTTCCTCATCAAAGTCAAAGTCAGCTTTAATTTCAAATATGCTAATATGCATGACATACAGCTGAGATGAAATTAATGTCCTCTCGGACCCAGCATGCAAGGCACTTATAATTACTTTAACAAACATAAAAAACATGAAAACGCCAATTTGCCGGGAGAGGGGAGCCGCTGCGTGTTCAAGTGTTTAATGCTGATGAAACCGGCCATTCCATTCCATCAAGCCATCAACGACCATCACAAAGGTAAATAAAATGACTTTGTTATACAGTCCAGTTTATTTCTTTAATTATAATACCACAGCATATTTATTATGCATAAAACAAGGTACATTTTGTGTAGTTTTAAGACTTAGAAAATTAGAAAGTAGAAAATTGTTTTATGGGGACCTGGGAACGGATTATTCTCATTTTAATGGTTTCCTATGGGAAATTAATTTTTGGGATACACACGTTTGGCCCTACACACTCTGTTAAGTTTGTAAGCTAAGGTATCGACATATTTTGAAATCTGAATATGGTTTTATTTTGAAAAATGACCAGAATGTTTTTATTACATCCGTCTACAAAAACATTATGTAACTCTTGGCACTCTTTTTGGTCATGTATCAGGTTCGCACTAAAATGAATCCCAAAATGAGTTAAAAAGATCAAATAAGTAACATTATTTCCAGTCTCTTATTTTCAAGGCACATTGAAACATGACCATGACGACTGTAGCGTTCCGGCCTGATCGGATGTTTCTCGTGTCATGATTTGTGTTTGTTATTGTTTTAAAATATCACAATTTCCATGTGGGTCATATCGTAATAATAATAATAATACATTACATTTTAAGCACATGTCAAAGCGCTCAAGGACACTTTACAGTCACAGACAAGGATAGGTACGATAATAAATAAAATACAATCACAAATAGAATGCAATAAATAAAATACAATTATAAATAGAAACAAGAGAGAGAGCTACACAGAAAATACAATTTTGTTTTATTGGATTTATCAAACTTTTTTGTTTAAATCCCTTTTTATTATCCGGCGTTAGCCGACATCTGACATGAAACCGGTCCGGTTGAGGAAGGCTGCTTTATTGTACTCTTAATTTGTCACTCTTCAGTTATGGAATTACTGGTGCCTTCACTTGGTGATTATTTAAAATAAATATCACGCTTCCAGTTCATCGTGTGATATTTATCTGCTCATATGGACAAAATCATGTTTTGTTTTGTTTTTAAAAAGGGACTTTTCAACTTTTGCCTTGAATTCTAGGCGATGCTGGCTTCATTCGCCACCACCGGAGATAAAACCGTTGTTGCTGTTATGTCACCTAAAAATAAAACAGTGAGTAAACGTGTCATTTGACAATGTTTTCTGCAATTGAAATCTAAACGTCTCGCTTTGAGGTGCTTAAATTTCTTCTGTCTCACAGGCCTGCAGCGTTAACTTGTTCAGCGCAGAAAGTGGACGCAGACTTCTCGACACAACCTTGAATATAAACATTGATCCTAACAGCGGAAAACCTGAGAAGGTAAGGAAATATTTCCCAAAGCTATTTTCCAGGTTTCCATTATTCCCTGGATTCATCGTCTCTACTGATTGACTCTTGTGAACTTGAACTTTTGTGACGTGTTGTCATCATTTATCTTCTGTCTTTTCAGCTTTACGTTCAGACATTTTTAAAGAAAGATGACTCTGTTGGCTACAAGGTCATGCTGCAGACTCAAGATCACACACTCAGCTTTTTGCAACAGCCAGGTATTCACTTTGCTTTGGGAGAAGGTCCTATGCCGCCATGATTTTTTTTAGGGGGTTAGGGTAAATAAACCTGTCCTCATTAGGGTTGCAGGTGACTATCGTTCTCTCTTTGCTATCAGTCACCGGGGATAAGTAGATAGATGAACAAAAATGAGCTACCGTGTAGTTAATTTTTTTGACCCTTTTTATTTTTATCTTAAATTTTCAGTTTTATTTGTTTTTAAGTTGGGCAAAATTTTGAGTTTGATCAATTTTCAAGAATGCGGCTAGAAAACGGCAGCAGAGAATGCATCGTCTGCCCATATTTGTGTCGTCTAATGATAATATATATATATATATATATATATATATATATATATATATATATATATATATATATATATATATATATATATATATATATACACACACACACACACACACACACACACACACACAGTAAAGTCTCGTTATATCGATATCGGATATATCGATAGTCCCGGTTATATCGATACTATTTCTATGCACGCACGGAGAAAATTACATGCAAACAGGGTCGGATATATCGATAGTCCCGGTTATATCGATATTTTTTCGGACTCCCTTGAATATCGATATAACGAGACTTTACTGTATATATATATAAATTTTTTTTTTTTTTTTTAGACCTTGCCTGGTAAGTGACGTGGGTGTTAGAATGAAAAGTGAGTTTGCACTCATGGGCACAGTTTAGCGGCTAAATGTTGGCCAGTCTTGTTTCTAGTTACAAGGGAAGAGGCAAATTCCGTTTTTCAATTCCCGCACTATCAGGCGCACCTTCAATGAATGACACATTTTAAATCTTTTTCTTATGTAAAGCACTTTCTGACAACTCCATTCACTCCCAAAATGAAAAATCAACTGTTATCCTCAAGGTGAAGTGTTAGTATTTTCGTGGCGCAATGATATCTTTTAACAACTGCAAGGTATAACATACATGTAGTGCAACTTTTTTATCACATCGTGGAGGGGAACTTTTCCTCCATTCAGTAAACACTTCAGAAAAATCTGATGCTGTTGCGATGAATTAAATTGCGAGTGCAATCACTATAGTAACACTTGTAAAGCAATAACAATAACTCCATATACGTATAAGGTGCACTGGAATATAAGTTGCTTGGTCAGGTTTTGAAAAAAAATTGAAGGCGCCTTATAGTGCTGAAAATACGGTAATTGATATAATCACATCTGTGCCACTCAGTAAGTTTCTGTGTTTTTGTTTTTAGGGCGTGTCTTGTGGACCCGAGAGGAGTCTCTTTCAGACGTAGTGACCATGGAAATGGTGGATTTGCCCCTTACGGGAACACAGGCTGAGCTGGAAGGGGAATTTGGCAAAAAGGCCGGTAAATGTCTCTGCCATTTCCTTTTGAGCACCGAAACCTGTAGTGTTCCATGACTCACAGCATGACGCGGTCTATGAATCACCTTGTTGCTTTTTAGCTTCACCTTTTCTTTTTCTATCCATTTTATTGCTGCACTTGGATTCAGCCATTCAAGGTAAAAACAAAATGCTTCAGCCATTCTAGGTCCCTGCTTTTCCTGACCTGTGTACGCGCATGGTTGTTGGCTTCGAGATGTGCCCTTTAACTGACTGGCGACCTGTCTTGGGAGCCTATCCCAGCTGATTGCCACCAAAAGTCAGCTGGGATAGGCTTCAACATCCCACTATGCTATGCAAATTACCATAATGCGTCTAAAAGTAGTGTCACATAAAAGGAATTAGAAAAAAAAGGTCACTTGAACCTGGAAGTGTGCACATGAGAGACTCCGTGCCTGATATTAAGCACCGACTGTGCTCTTCACTTCGACTTTTGTCAAGATGGCCTGATGTCCATGGTGCTGAAGCGCCTGTCCTCCCAGCTCATCCTCTTACAAGCATGGATCGCTCACCTCTGGAAGCTCTTCTATGATGCACGCAAACCTCACAGCCAAGTTAAAAACGACGTGAGCATTGAGACCCTGTCCAGAGATGAATTCAACTTGCAGAAAATGATGGTGATGGTCACCGCGTCTGGCAAGGTACTCCATCGTCTCCTGCTTAATGTTTAATTTACAAGTCCTACGGAGTGCATGACCGATAGGTTTAATAATAATACATTTTATTTGTAAGAGCCTTTCAAAGGTCTCAAAGACACTTTACAATGACAAAACAAGCACAGAAATAAAACCACAGATAACATTATAAATAAATGGTAATTATCAATTACAGTGAGACCTCAACTTACGAACTTAATTGGTTCCCATACAGAGTGTGTAAGGCGAAAAGTGTATCTCAAAAAAAAATTCCCATAGGAAACCATTAAAATGGGAATAATCCGTTCCTGGGTTTCCATAAAATATACTTTTCAACTAAATAAGCCTTAAAACTACACACAACATACCTTATTCTATGTATAATAAATGTGCTATTGTATTGTAATGAAAGAAATACACTGCATTGTATCATAAAGTCACTTTATTTACATTTGTGATGGTCATTTATGGCTTGATTGAATGGCGTTGGCGGTTGAAGGTCAAAGGTAATTGCTGTTTGGAAAGAGAGGCGCATTACATGAGGACTGTAATTAAAGAAATAAACTGTGCTGTAAAATAAAGTTTTATTGACCTTTTTGATGGTCGTTGATGGCTTATGGAAGGAGAGTCACCTTCCATAAGGACTGTTGGTAACTTAACCTCTGGTGCTGTTCGGTCGTGTGCTTCCGCCGAAGATCACTCCGCCAGCCGTGGTGGGTCTGTATTATGAAAATAGTGCTTATTATAAGGTTTAATTTTCATAAATTTGACGTTTGTAAGACGAAAAGTTTGTAAGATAAGGTGTTTGTAAATTGAGGTCTCACTGTATTATTATGTTTAGTATATTTTAGGATGATTCTGATATTTGGCAGAATAAAAAAATACATTCATTTGCAGATTATTTTTTAACTAATCAGTAAATTCAGATTAATTTACTGATTAATTTTAAATGTTTTGTATTTTTTAATTAAATTCATTAGGAAAATTTTATTTTAATCTTATTTTATTCTGCCAAATATCAGAATCATCCTGAAATATAATAAGAATAAAACGCATGGTCACACACTCCATAGGACTTGTACATTCAATACATAACAGATTAATTTCCCGATTAATTGCCAGAAATTATTCTGTTATTTTATTTCAAGGCACAGACACACACACATATGCGTCTAACAGTAAGTAGTGTAAGTAGTAAAAGGAAGTACACATGGATATATAATGTGTTTTTTTGTGAGGGGATGGAGTGTTGGATCGTTGATATTGTGTTATGTTGAAATGCATTTGTCAAAGTAAAAAAGATTTTAAAAGAGAAATTCATTACTCTTCATACTTTCATTTCTTTCATAACTTTGCTGCTGTGAAATGTAAATTTCTCCACTGCGAGACTAATAAAGGCAAATCCAATCCAATCCAATGATGAGCCAATTCAATGAACCGGCCAATTATTTGACTGATTGATCCCAAACCACCAATCTTCCCCCTCTCGTCTCTTCAGCTCTTTGGCATTGACAGCAAGACGGGCACGATTTTATGGCGTCACTACCTGGAGAACATCCCTTCCAATGCAGCCTTCAAACTCATGGTGCAACGGACCACTGCCCACTTCCCTCACCCCCCTCAATGCACACTGCTCATTAAAGACAAGGTATACCTTCAATCTGTATGAAATATCAAAAATAAATATAAATCCTGCGTCTTTAATTTTGCTTCCAGGACACGGGCTTGACAACACTCCATGTTTTTAATCCCATTTTTGGAAAGAAAAGTCACGTTGCCCCACCCGCTGTACCTCAGCCAATACTTCAGTCGCTCATGCTTCCACTCATGGACCAGGATTACGCAAAAGTCTTACTGCTTGTCGATGACCAATACAAGGTCAGACAGGAACACAAACAAACTTCCTGGTTGATTCAAAAAAATATATATCAATATATTATATATTTTTTTCTTTTTTACAACAGGTGTCTGCCTTCCCCTCCACAAAGAATGTCTTGCAGCAGCTCCAGGAAATGGCTTCGTCTATATTCTTCTACTTGGTGGACTCCAGCCAGGGCAGACTGTCCGGATATCGGCTGCGAACGGCAAGTGACTCCTGTGTAACTATTTGTCCACGGTTTCTAAGTCTGGGCCAGAGTCACCTTTTTATTTGGTGTTTTAGGGGGAGGTCATATTAGTTCCTATGTCAATTATCTTATATTTTTATCAGCACAGAGTCATAAATTCACTGACTTTTACGACCTTTCATGTAATTATCTTGAAAAGAAAAAATCACGCTTTAATTAAAGTGAATGTTAAGAATAAATTACTTGTGTATCATTAGTCAGTCATATTGGCCACAGTAGCATGATACAGACACCGTTGTACATTGAGACAAAGGAGACTGTGACGACTATTCAGTCAGGGTTAAATTTCGGTGTATCTTTGTCTAATGTCTTAATGTGCTGAAAAGAAAATCTGCAATAATCAAGCTGATTTTGCCTCATATAGTTTGATTACGTCAGTTAAAACACAGTAACACCAATGCTATCTATCCATTAGCCCACTGGTGTCTAAGTCAAAACCCGGTGGGGGCAGATCTGGCCCGCCACATCATTTTATTCGGCCCGCGAAAGCAAATCAAGCATGTTCAGCGTTACGATGCTTGCTAAAGTCCAAACCAAAATTTCAAATTGTTGTATGTAAACTACAATAACAGTCATTATACTTGACTTAAAATTTGAAAACTAGCCATTTTTTTTATTTGTTATACGCTCGCTATGTAAAATGTGGAGGAGATGAAACATTCTAATGGCTTTCCCAAATTCTTAACGGCCCTCAAGAGGAAACCGTAACTATAATGTGGACCGTTGTATTAAGTTCATCCTGTCTACTTGATATCTAATTTAAAACTGATTCTTTACTGACAGACAGTGTACTGTCTGTAAATTAAATTATATAATGTGGACCGCGGCAAAAAATATTTTGACACTCTACAGCATTTTGAATTGGTTGTTAGCACGAATCCAAACTGATTTCCCCAAGGCTTACAGCACCTTTATTTTGCATCTTTAGGATTTGTCAACTGAGCTCATCTGGGAGGTGGTGATCCCCACGGAGATCCAAACAATTGTCTCAGTCAAAGGGAAAAGGTCAAATGAGCATGTGCACTCCCAGGGTCGCGTGATGGGGGACCGCAGCGTCCTGTATAAGGTAGGTACAAAAAACTATGTTACTCCGAAATAAATGCGACTGTATAAACAAAGCATGTTTCGCGCTCAACATTCGCGATTGTTGTACACGACCGAGCCCCTCCCGATTCGAGGCTGACATTGACAAATTGTTGCGATTGTTTGTGCTTGCTGTAGTACCTGAACCCCAACCTACTCGCGGTGGTGACGGAGAGCACCGACACACATCAAGAACGAAGTTTCATCGGCCTCTTGCTGATCGACGGCGTGAGCGGTCGAATTATTCACGAGGTCGTTCAGAGGAAAGCCAGAGGCCCAGTGCACGTCGTCCACTCTGAAAACTGGGTGGTGGTAAGCCACTTGTCATATCTGCGTCCCCTTCGAGCTATAACAATCCGGTATTATCGGATTCTGTCAAGGTTGGTTGAATTTTACTCGTTCGCAGTACGAATACTGGAGCAGCAAGTCTCGCAGGAACGAATTTTCGGTGATCGAACTGTACGAGGGAATGGAGCTGTACAACAGCACCGTGTTCAGCTCTCTGGATCGGCCGCACGCTCCCCAGGTGCTGCAGCAGTCTTATATTTTTCCTTCGGCCATCTCCACCATGGAGGCCACGCTGACAGAGAAAGGCATCACTAGCCGTCATCTCCTCAGTGAGTTATTTATCTGTCTTTCTGTCTGTCTATCCATCTGTCTGTCCGTCTATGGCAGGAGTGTCAAAGTCATTTTTTGCCGCGGGCCACATTGTAGTTTTGGTTTCCTCTCGAGGGCCGTTATGAATTTGGGGAACCCATTAGAATGTTTAAATCCCTTCAAATATGACATAAGCACACAGCAAATTAATGAATAACTCGTTTTCAAATCTGAAGTCAAGAATAATGACTTTTATTGTGGTTGACATCCAAAAATATGAAATTTTGGCTCAGATTTTAGCAATCATCATGGAATTTAACAAGTTTGATTTGCTTTCGCGGGCCGAAAAAAACGATGTGGCGGACCGGATTTGGCCCGCGGGCCTTGACTTTGACACCTGTGGTCTATGGATTTATTTTTAGATTCATCTCATTTTCTTCATAAACAGATCATTTTAAACGCTATATTTTTTTTTACACCACCCCCACAGTTGGCCTGCCGTCAGGAGGAATTTTATCACTACCTAAAATGTTCCTGGACCCAAGGAGGCCTGAAATCATATCTGAGCAGAGCCGGTAAGCAGTTCAATGTCACAACATGTCCACTGTAATATATATTGTCATCCTATTAATATTGAATCTCTATTATAATAACTATTCCAGTATAACCCTTTTATCTCATTCAGTGCCAGACGATGTGCGTCAAAAAGGGTTTTTGTAATTGTCACTCAAATTGCAGGACCCACAAAATATTGAGTTTTAGGACCACATAAATATTTAATGTAGCATAAGAAACCTGATATTCTCTTCTTTCATCAGAAAAAAAATAATTTCGAAGTTATATGGGTCTGGAGTTATCTGAGCTTGAAATTGGCGCAGCTGTACAAATGGCAAATGCTGCCCCCTCGTGGGAGGGAAAAACCTTGCCAGAAGTCTGACCAGCGCTTTATCTGCACCCCTCGGCAAGAAAAAACCAAAACGAACAAATTCAGGAATGGCGCTCCACGTCATGCTTTTGAATTCTGAATAAATTTGGGAATGGCAGTGAATGAGTTAATTTACATATTGTCAATATTCACCAAATTGTGACCCAGCGATAATGTTTTTGTTGTCATCCATTGCGGAAATGTCCAGGGAGGAGAACCTGATCCCTTATGCTCCAGAGTTGATCATCCGTACCGAATGGTTCGTCAACTACAATCAAACGGTTTCACGAGTGCGTGGGATTTACACTGCCCCCTCTGGACTGGAGTCTACATGTCTGGTGAGTCTGTCCTCGGGGTGATCTTGAGTTTTTATTTTGAGGCAACGTCACTAGATGGGAAATAATGTCACACAATTATTTTGTCCTATTTTGATATTTTATGTGACTTTGACTTTTTTTCCAATTATCTTTTGGACTAGGTCCCTCAGTTTGAAGATAATTTAGAGCAACAAAAAAAGAAATATTTAGGCACACAATTATTCCGATTATTTTTTTTTTACTTTAACAAAATTACAATCCGTACTTGTACTTTTATCTGTCTTTGTTACACAACTGCTACTACTTCTCTGCAACACCAAAGTGAAAGACTCTCCCCTCCCCCTCACAGGTGGTGGCATACGGTCTCGACATCTACCAAACCCGCGTTTATCCTTCCAAACAATTTGACGTGCTGAAGGACGACTACGACTACATGCTGATCAGCAGCGTGCTCTTCGCGCTCTTCTTCGCCACTATGATCAGCAAGCGCTTGGCTGAAGTCAAGCTGCTCAATAGGGCCTGGCGGTAAAACGCTCGTCAGCTGCGTCACCAGTTTTGCAACAACCGGGGCGCCGCACTTTGGGACCTCGAGGCCGGGAAGACGACGGGTAGCAGAGGTCCAGAAAAAGGGCCCGTATGGAACTGCAAAGTGAGCGAATGAGTACTTTTTTGTGTGCGTGTTTGTTTTTTAACTTATTTGCAGACAAAAGAAGTCATAGAGGACTAATTTTATTTGTGCCATGTTTGGATAAAATATAGCTTAAAAAATGTACTTGCCGATGAAGTTGCTGCAAATAATTTGTGAGTGAATGAAGGAACCCCATTTACCACTTGATTGAAGCAGGAATCCAAATCACCCCCGCCCCCATCGCTTTGCGCCACAAAGGACGACGAAATGAAGCCTTTATTCCTGCAGGCCAGTCATCGTGTGTAAATAAGGGTGTAAGCGAAACACTTGAAAGTCACGTCAACTGTTCAAATGAGTTACAATTAAAGTCGAGGCACCACTGTATGTCGTGTGTAGAAGAAAAAAAAACAGTTCGTTTCACACAAATTTAATGAATAAGTTATTTATAAATATTTTTAATATAAACAATTATTATAACTGCATAATTACGAGAATGTGAAACAATGTCAGTGTAACACAGGTTGTAAACACAGCATTGATCCTCCCGTGAGGGGGAAACGTAACATCACATCTAACACATACACACTGTAGATACGGTACTGTGTTTTTGGCTGATTTGATAAAATCCATATGCTGCCCACTATGTTCACTGGACATATTGCTGAGAAAAGAATCACAAGGTATACAGCATCAAATATGACTTTTTCAGCCTGTCTGATTTTGGTCTGGATGACTTTTAATCATGTAACCTAAATAAATAAATACATCTCTTGATGTTGCTCATGGAAATTTCACTGTTTCATCTTTTAGTTTTCTCTCAGGGGCTGTCATGAATTTGGGGAAGCCATTATGTTTCATCTCCTCCACATATTACATATTTAGCACACAACATAATGAATAACTAGTTTTCAAATTTAAAGTCAAAAATAATTATTCTTATTGTGGTTTACATACGAAAATTTGAAAGTTTGGTTCAGACTTTAGCAAGCATCATGGAATTTCACAAGCCTGATTTGCTTTCGCAGGCCGAATAAAATGATGTGGCGGGCCAAATTCGGCCCCCGGGCCTTCACTTTGACACCTGTATTTTAGAGATACAATAAGCAGTTTTTAAAACCACATGAGTAGTTTTTGGTGACTAAATGATGAAATATTTAGGATGGTTGTGCGACTGTCAGTCATTTTTTATGATATACTTTCAAAAATCATACCTATAAGATTTCAAGTAGCATGTTTAAGAACACATGAAATAACAAGTCTGACACAAGCCCAGCTTGTTTATACAGTAACGATTTGCTCACATTTAAGTGCACGACATAGTTTTTGAGGATCCGCTCTGCCTGGATTGCAGCATGTTTTGTCATTGGAATGTTACAGAGGACGGGAATAAAATATTGTCCCCAAAGGAAGGTTCCTTTGGGAACGACAAGGCAACTCAAGCCATCAACTCGAGAGAGAGAATACTGGAATGTTAAGAGGATTTCCAGGTTGACCCGGAGCAGGTACTGTCTAATACTCACTGGCAAAATGTTAGAAACAACTTAAACTCAGTCTCGTGCTGACAAAAATTATTCTAAAATTGACATAAACTGTTGAAAGATAAGGCGCTTGAATTCAGCTTGTTGATTTTGTCACACAACAGTCAGTCAATCTCATGGGTGCAGGAAATATTCGATTTAAGTTAATAAGTCTGCGTTTACTTCTAAGCCCACTTGAAAAATGTATTCCATGTCATAAATTATATTTCCTGAGAAAATAATAAACTTGCTAATATAGTAAAGTCTCGTTCTATCGATATTCTCGGGAGTCGGAAAAAATATCGATATAACCGGACTATCGATATATCCGATCCTGCGGCATGTAAATTTTCTCCTTGCGTTCATAGAAATTGTATCGTAATAAGCAGTACTATCGATATAACGAGACTTTACTGTATATGGTATGATTTGGAACTGGCTTATTCCATATTTGTGCAAGAGAACTATGTTCAAGTGGGACCTAAGAGCTTCATTTAGTCAAGCCATTATCCTGGGACCAGTGGGATCTCAAGGCAATTACAAACCTTTTTAAGGGTCATCGTCAATTCTCACCAATATTAAATTGTGGCAGGTTGGGGGGGGGGGGGGGTACATCACCAATTGTCGGGGTATAAAATACCACATAGTACTTTTGCAGTATAGTACCAACAATAGTCGTTAAGAGTACCTAATGATCGATTCTTTATACAAAACGGCAAGTGGCAAAGGGGGTTTACACGGTGTGATGCGATTATTGAGAAACGTTCTAGGAGGAGGTTCAAGGAATGATGCGAGGGATCTCTATTTTTAAGAATTGTTGAGTTTTGAAAGGCGCTTACGAATGAAATGTATTATTCATTATGAAAGGACAACCGACACCATTTTTTTTGTTTCCTAACTGACATCAGAAAAACGTTTTATAGCATCTAAAATACCCAAAACACGCAGGCTGATACTTTTAGTCAAATGCAAAACAACAATAAAAATGAGTTACAGTGTCCCAAAACTACTTCAAAATGACCTCGGGATGGCGAGTTTCAGAAGGTCCCGCCCCCTTGTTCGTGACGTCACGCCAAGACGTCTTGCCTTGCGAATCAAAACAATGGCTTCAGATTCGGAGAAGATGCTTTCCTGTTACTCATCCAGTTATGAATATGATTCAAATAGTTCTGAAGAAGAAAGCATAAATGTTTGGAATCGATTAAAGAAGTCCTTCAGGATCATTTTGAGGTGTCTGGACTCCAATGTAGTGTCCCGGAAAATGCACAAGATGGCGCTCAAGCTCCGTTTAAAATGGGCTGATTTGTCTGCTGGGAATTTGTGTCAACTAGTATCAAATAGTAGTCTTTGTGCAACACACAGCGAATCACCATCGCGTTATTTATGTGTTTTCCTTCTAATTTCGCCATCAACACGAAGTTTTCAGACCAAACAAAGTACCCAAAACGCATTGTGTGTCGCTTTCTCAGTCAGCGACGTTTCAGACATGACGTCACGTCAGGCATCGCCATCAACTCGAAAATAAGACTTCCTGAATATTCAGCGTGAGTCTTAAAACGTAAAATATAGCTATATGCGGTGGAATCTTTGTAAAATAGGCTCAGTAGAAGTCATTTGAAGTGATTTTACTAATTACGGACACAACTTGTCCGGAGGCGTCGGTTGTCCTTTAACGAAGCTCATAAATTGTGCTTGAAAGATGAAGAATCCGTGTTCGGCAAATGGAAGCTTCTGCTCGTTTACATTCGAAGCTAGCTTGTAGCCGACGTGAGCTCGGCGTCTCGAATCGACTTTTGATTCTCTCCGTTTTCATCCGGAAACACCGCCTCAAACAACAAAGTAGGTAAAAAGCGTCCGTATTGTGTAAGGTTTACGTCTTTTTGTCGTTTTCCCGTTAAAGTGGTCCGTGCGGGGTTTATTTTAACGGTTCTGCCATTCGTTTCCCGACCTGGTGGGTTCACTCAGGAGTCGCCCTCTTCTCTCGGCAATCGTCTTTTGTCGCGGCGGAAGGAGAATATAGTGCGTGGCGCTTGCCTGTCTGCCGTCCTTCAAAATGGGAACGATGCAAGGAGAGTTTGGAGTCGCGGGGGGCTCCCTTTCGCTCAACAGCGACTTGCTCACATATTGCGGGTTAGCAGCAAAACTCTGTGTGGCCGGCATGACGCCGTTGATGTAAATGGGGAGGCTTTTGGGACTCGGGGACCGCGGCGGGCACGGAGGTACCAGGGGGACTCTCGGTGGGATTTTGGGCGGCTTCTCCTCGTCTGCGGCGATCTTTAGGTACGTTTTTGGCGGGATTGGGATACGAGGAGGAATTCGGGGTTTCTCACAAGGGATGCTGGTGGAGGATTGGAGTTTATAGTCTGGGTATCGACCCCGCGACGTAGCGTGGTGGTTTTCCGACAGGGGAACAGGAGGCCAGTCGTTAACTCCGAGCTCAGAATGTGTTAATCTGTCCTCTTTTCCAGGCCAGGAGAACGCCAAGGAGGCATTCTCAGGCTGCAACGACGCCCCCAGATAGGCAGGATTTACTTGACCTCTGCCCCTGCACACCATCTTAGGGCAGCTTTTGGGCAGGAGAGGCCGTCGCTCGCTGGTAAAGAATTCCACTTCATGATCTGCTGCCTCGTCGGACATGTGCTCCTCGGGGTCAGGTAAGGGCGGCAATGGTTTGGGTTCTTTCTGGGGGCCCCAAAACACTGTCCATCGGTGGGAAGGACAATAAGGCACCACCTGGTCTCCTTCATGAGTTCCAAGTGTCTTGTCCAGTGGGAGGCTGCAGGAATCGGAGTAGGATGGAAACTTTGGTCGAAATGCGTTCACTGGGAAAGCACAAATAGAATACAGTGAATAAACTATTGAATTATCAAAATGGTAAAAAAAATGGCAGTGGCGAACGGCTCGGGTGGCACGTAGCTTGGTTTTCCCATTTGCCAATTAAAGGACAACCGACAGCATTTTTTTGTTTCCTAACGTTTTGTAGCATCTAAAATACCCAAAACACACAGTCTGATATTTTTAGTCAGATGAAAAACGCCAATAAAAATGACTAAAAGTCTCCCAAAACTACTTCAAAATGATCTGAGAAAGTTTCAGTTCCAGAAGGTCCCGCCCCTTTGTTCGTGACGTCACGCCAAGACGTCTTGCCTTGCTCGAGAATTAAAACAATGGCTTCAGATTAGGAGAAGATGCTTTCTTGTTACTCAACCAGTTATGAATATGATTCAAATAGTTCTGAAGAGGAAAGCATAAATGCTTGCAATCGATTAAAGAAGTACTTGTGTATCAATTCGAGCCATCAGGACTCCAACGTAGCGTCCCAGAAAATGCACAAGATGGTGCCCAAGCTCCGTTGGAAATGGGCTGATTTGTCTACTGGGAATTTGTGTCAACTAGTAGCAAATAGTAGTCTTGGTGCAACACACAACAATTCACCATCGCGTTATTGATGTGTTTTCCTTCTAATTTCGCTATCAACACGGATCAACACAAAGTTTTCAGACCAAACAAAGTACCCAAAATGCCTTATGTGTCGCTTTCTCGGTCAGGGGTGTTGCTTCCGTGACGTAATGTCGAGCTCGTCACCCACTCAAAAACAAGACTTCCTGAATATTCAGTGCAAGTCTTGAAACGTAAAATATAGCTATATGCGATGGAATCTTTGTAAAATACGCTCAGCAGAAGTCATTTGAAGTGATTTTACAAATTATGGACACAACTTGTCCGGAGGCGTCGGTTGTCCTTTAAATGAGTGTCACTGTCCAAATAATTAGGATCCTATCTATTCAAGGTCCGCCTATCAGAGCTTCACTCTCGGGAGGAAACGGCTATCAGAGCAAGAAACCTGGAAACAACATGCAATCCCTCAGGCGAACGTGCTGATTGGTCAGAAAGGCGCAAAACACGCGAGGAGGGGGTAACGAGGAATACCAAACAGGAAAGGGAGCGTGAAAGCCTAGAAAACAAAAGGCTTAACCCGTCACCTTTGTCGTCAAACATCAGCCACAACACCCTGATTAACGCGCAGAATGGCCACTATCTTAACAGAGCTTCCCATAACTTTGCTTCTGGAAACATCCGACGCGGCCCAGACTGCGTGAGCAGCTGGTGACCTGTCAGGGAGAGGATTGGGTGAGGGAGAGGTGATATGATCCCCTCCAGGAGACAGTTATATTTTCAAATGACAGGCATTGATTATGAAAGAAACACCTGTGGCTTTTGGGAAACAACACAACAAAAATGGCGGATTTGGATGGCTTCCTTCCAAATCTGTCAGAGGTTAAAGGACAACCGACGTCACTTTTTTGTTTCTTAACTGACATCAGAAAAGCGTTTTATAGCATCTAAAATACCCAAAACACGCAGTATGATATTTTTAGTCAAATGCAAAACACCAATAAAAATAACTTAAAGTGTCTAAAATCTGCAAAAAATTGAGCTGCGAATTGGGCATTTTCAGAAAGTCCCGCCCCCAGTTCGTGACGTCACGCCAATATGTCTTGCATTGCTAGTGAATCAAAACAATGGCTTCAGATTCGGAGAATATGCTTTCTTGTCACACATCCATTTATGAATATGATTCAAATAGTTCTGAAGAGGAAAGCATACATGTTTGCAATCGATTAAAGAATTTATTCCATGCCATTTTGAGGCAACATTGGGGGGAAATCGATCACCAGAAAAGAGGCACAAAATGGCGACCTCCTGTGGCCACCTCCGTTTCCACAGGCTGATAAATTCCTTATATGGAGCTTGGACGCCCTCTTCTGGCGGCTTTTGGGTGCAACACGGTTTTCAGACCAAACATGTACAGCAAAATACACTGACGTGATGGAAGGACTGCTACAATGTGTCTTTTTTTCAGTTAGGGGCGTTCCTTTAGTGACGTCACGTACGGTCTCGTCACCAACTCAAAAACAAGACTTCCTGAATATTCAGAGCAAGTCTTAAAACGTAAAATATAGGTATAAGCGGTGGAATCTTATTAAAATACGCCCAGTAGAAGACATTTGAAGCCATTTTACAAATTATGGACACAACTGTCGGTTGTCCTTTAAGCTTGCAGTTCGGCAAAAACAACCTTCGTACCGGCAAACAAATCCAAATATTAGTCTGGATGGATATCATATGAAGCAAACTTACCGCTACAATCTTGGACCATTTGCTGATCGGTCAAGTTGTGTTCTACGTGGCCACTTGCCAGGCCCAAGCACAATCTGCAAAGTAAACGTAGGTTGAGGAGTCGTGCGCATGTCAATCATTTGTGCATGTAAACCATCCTGAGTGAGTCATTACTTGTAGCATGGCGAGGATGACGGAATGCGATCCTGCTTGCGATGTGTGGCAGGATGCAATCAATCAAGGTTGTGATTGTTATTAAAAGCAAAATAACAAAAAATAAGGGTGATTGAAAAAAAATAATAAATGTTGGTTAATGAAATAAATTAAACTCGAAAATATATATTTTTTTAAAGCAAAAAAAATACACATTTTAAGGTAGTAAAAATAAAACTAACTGCAATTTAGCAAAAAAAATATTTTAATTATATCTGTATTCTTTTATGTCTGTACAGGAAACGGGTTTGTGGTTTTAGAATTGGTGCCATATTTTAATATAATACTAATAATAATAATAATAATAATATATAAAAAAATAATTATTATTATTAGTAGTAGTAGTATTATTATTATTAATACTACTACTACTACTACTACTAATAATAATAATAATAATAATAATAATAATAATACTAATACTAATACTAATAATAATAATAATAAAAATAATAATATAAAAAATAATAATTATTATTAGTATTATTAGTATTATTATTAATACTACTACTACTACTACTACTACTAATAATAATAATAATAATAATACATTTCATTTATAAGCGCCTTTCAAAACTCTCAAGGACACTTTACAGTCACAGGATATTTTATCTGCGGGTGAGCAGCGGCAGCCACACGCACCAACGTTCACTCAACCCGGAAGTAACTCAAATAGATAGAACACTACCTAGCTAGCTAATAGATACAGTAATACAGTAAAGTCTCGTTATATCGATCTCGGATATATCGATAGTCCCGGTTATATCGATACTATTTCTATGCAAGCACGGAGAAAATTACATGCAAACAGGGTCGGATATATCGATAGTCTCGGTTATATCGATATTTTTTCGGACTCCCTTGAATATCGATATAACGAGACTTTACTGTATTCCACTTCATTCCTTGGAGGAAAGAAAACTAACACAAACACTGTATATGCATCCATTTTGCAATCCATCTGATTCTACACCCCCCAAAAAAAGGTTTTTTTGAAGGAATAAAAACAAACACACTTGTTCTAACAACAAATCAAAATTAAATAAAAAAATCATAAATATATATTTATAGATAGATGAATAATTGAATAATAAATCAATCAATGAATAATAAATACATTAATGGGTAGTAAAAACTCTGGATTCCCTGCAATCTCAACTATTTTTATAGAGCACTTTCAAACAGCCATCACTGCATACAAAGTGCTGTACATGGATCAACTATTTTAGAAACCTAATACAAAAAATAAATCTATACATATATACAACAAAAATATATACAATTGACTTGTTTGCTGCGCGTTCATGTACCTGCTGCAGTCATGCTGTCCCCAGTAGTTGTTGTCGCTCATGTTGTGGTCTGCGGAAGGTAGTGGGTTTGTTTCAGGGTAAAAAAATAAACACTCAGGTCTCTCCATTTAACCCATTACGGCGTCACTGCTGTTGAATTGAAACAGGAAGAGTTACTATCTGAGTCCAGATGTAACATTTTCAATTTAAATGAATGTACCTTGATGATATCTGATCACATCCTCTAATTATTACCACTGTCTAGTTGTTTTTTGTTTTTTTTTAATTTAAGATAAACAACGTTGCAACACATTTTATTTGTGGCAACAAAAGGTTAATACGCACGTCGGCTAAACCTCGCCTGTAATGATTCACGAAGCAGCCGGTTTGTTTGTATCGAGACTGCCGCATTTGCAAATTGTGTCAAACTGTCAAATCAATACAGTAAAAGTGCAGCGTCAAAATAACAAAACCACAAAAACATTTTTGCAGTCTCTTCCTTACATTCCGTCTGGATGTCTGTAATGTACTTTGGAGTGAGCCAATCCTCAATTCAGCATCTCCAGTTGGTCCATAATACAGTGGGACCTTGGCTTACGAACCCCTTGGTTTACGAACCCCTTGGTTTACGAACCCCTTGGTTTACGAATGTTACATTGCTGAAAATTTTACCTTGGCATATGAACTGTTTTTCGGGATACACACAGAGCTGCCACAATGAGTGATGTGTCGTTCACGAACAAGCAAGTTCTCCTAAAAAGAAAATGGTGGCCAATGTTTTATTCCCCGCCCCCAGTCTTCGGTTAAAGCCATGTGATTGGTCAAGAACGCAGCAGTGGGGGATGGGGTTACAGACAGAGAGAGAGTGAGGCCGTTCTCCCAAAAACAAAATGGCGTCTTCAGTTAAAGCCACGTGATTGGTCAAGACCCCAGCAGTGGGGGGGGGGTTAAACATTAAAGAGACAGGCAGACAGAGAGAGAGTGAGAGAAAACACACACACACACGAAAGGGAGATGACAGAGTTTTAAAACAAAAAACAAAAGTGAAAAATAAAAGAAAAAAACGTTAAAAAAACTGTGAAATTTAGACTCGTTTGAACTTTAATAATTCAAAAGCAGAGTGTAGACTGGAAGGTTAAAATATCCCATCAATCAGGCTCCAGAAATAACCCGCACAAGTCATCTGTACACTGGATGCAAAAAGCTACCAACCAAGCTAAACAGATCACAATTGATGAAGAACTAGATACAATTATAACAGAGAAAGCACCTACAAGAAATCATTCCTCAAGATGGTGAAAGAAGCCTATGTTCCTCATTTATTTCAGTGTTTAATGCTGAGGAAACCGGACACTCCATTCCATCAAGCCATTAACGACCATCACAAAGGTAAATAAAATGACTTTATTGTAAAGTACAGTTTATTTCTTTAATCATAATACTAAATCACATTTATTATACATAAAATAAGGTATATTTCGTGTAGTTAGAAACAACAAAATTATGTTTTATGGGGACCTGGGAACGGATTATTCTCATTTTAATGGTTTCCTATGGGAAATTAATTTTTGGGATACACACTTTTCACCTTACACACTCTGTCTGGGAACCAACTAAGTTCGTAAGCCAAGGTCTCACTGTACTGCCACTCGCCTCTTAACTGGTATTGTAAGAGGGAGCACAGAATTCCTAATTTGACGTCCCTTAAACTGATTTCCAAAACTTCCAAAAGTTCTTTTTAAGATTCTTCCCTGACACACTAATGTTCGCTGTACTCATCCCAACCAAAAACAAAACCCATCCAGCCAGGTGTCAGCTTCATGACATCTGCCCGCAGACAATTATACAAGCGCCGGTTTAGACGTGGGAAGGCGAGCGGCGGCGCTAGCCGCCCTCCCATCCTCTGTGTGGTCATGAGAGCGTTCAGTATCCGCGTTCATAACAGTAGCCGATTGTCCGGATTCCTCTGATGCTTCGTGAAAAGCTTCAACGCGGTACATGCAAAATCCTCGGTTGCCCCCACGCATGTAGGCACATTCTCGTCCGGATTCAAAATCCTTTTCCTGACCTGAGGCGAGTACACTCGGTAGTGTATTTTCTTTTTTTATTTATGATAATAATAATAATAATAATAATAATACATTTTATTTCAAGCGCCTTTCAAAGCTCTCAAGGACACTTTACAGCACAGGTGTCAAAGTCAAGGCCCGCGGGCCAAATCCGGCCCGCCACATCATTTTTTTCGGCCCGCGAAAGCAAATCACACTTGTTAAATTCCATGTTGATTGCTAAAATCTGAGCCAAAATTTCATATTTTTGGATGTCAATCACAATAAAAGTCATTATTCTTGACTTCAGATTTGAAAACGAGTTATTCATTAATTTGCTGTGTGCTCCATGTGTAATATTTGAAGGGATTTAAACATTCTAATGGCTTCCCCAAATTCATAACGGCCCTCGAGAGGAAACCATACACAATGTGGCCCGTGGCAAAAAATGACTTTGACACCCTTGCGTTACAGTCACGGACAAGCATAGATACAATAATAAATAAAATACAATTATAAATAGATAGAAATATAAAATAGAAATAGAATATACCTATTTATTAATTAATTTGTTTATTTATCTGTTCGTTTGTTTGTTTGTTGATTTGTTTAATTATTTAATTGTTTATTATTTGGGTCATTTATTTGTATGTGTATTTATTTTGTTGGGGAAATGGGGAATGTAGGAAAACTAGTCATCGTGTCCTGGTATCACTGCAACGCTCAAAACCAAAGCATGATTTAAAGGACAACCGACACCATGTTTTTGTTTCCGAACTGACATCAGAAAACCGTTTTATAGCATCTAAAATACCCAAAACACGCAAAGTGTCCAAAAACTACTTAAAAATGACCTTGAAAATGACGTGTTTCAGAAGGTCCCGCCCCCATGTTCGTGACGTCATGGCAGGACGTCTTGACTTCCTCTAGAATCAAAACAATGGCTTCAGATTTGGAGAAGATGCTTTCTTGTTACTCATACAGTTATGAACATGATTCAAATAGTTATGAAGAGAAAAGTATAAATGTTTGCAATCGATTAAAGAAGTCCTTCCGTGTCATTTTGAGGCATCTGGACAGAAATGTAGCACACAGAAAATGCACAAGATGGGGTAGGTGCCAACACGCCCCGTGGCAGAAAGAAAATTGGTGAAAATAAAAGTTTGTTTTTATAGAATTTTACACATGACCTGCTCTATTATTAAGTTTTTATCCGGTTTATGCGATGAAATAGTTAAAAAGTTGTTTTTTAGACTGAACGGATTAAGATTTTTTACATTGATTTTAATGGAAAGTGCTGTTTCGGTTTTTGATCAAATCGGTTTTCGAACAGGTTTCTGAAACGGATTATGGTCGAAAACCGAGGTATCACTGTATATATAATAATTTTCTCTTGTGATTTAGTCTGCAAACCCTAATTTATTCCTCCACTTGTGTAGTGGGTTAAACAATGCTGAGCATGCATAACAAACTCCAAAGAGACAAATAACCAAACATGGTCCCACGCGGCCATTTGGTTATTTATTTCTTCCTTCCAAAAAAAAAAAAAAAAAGTGGGATCAAATCCGCCCAGTGGGCCTCGGCAATGGACGAATTGTACGCCAGTTGGCTGAGCGCGCATGAATGGAGCCACTCTCAGCTATAAATGGGCCTTTGTGACACTTTGGAGTGCAGTGAAGCAGGCCTGAGAATGCAAGAGAACTCTCCCAGGAGGTTAGGACAGAAGATACACACACCATGGAGACCGGACGACATTGCTCAAATATGAACCGGAGGACCAACCAAAATAAAAAAAGAAAACGGCTTATTCTACTCCTGAAGGAAGAGTGCCCGAAAGAGCTAATATCGACAGACGAATAGGTCATCCCAGAGCTTAGCGATAATACAACTGAGCTGTACTTCATAAATATACATAAAAAGAAATTTAAAGGACAACCGGCACCTTTGTTTTTGTTTCCTAACTGACATCAGAAAAACGTTTTATAGCATCTAAAATACCCAAAAAACGCAGGCTGATATTTTTAGTCAAATGCAAAACACCAATAAAAATGAGTTAGTGTCCCAAAACTACTTCAAATGACCCTGGAAATTGCAAGTTTCAGAAGATCCCGCCCCCTTGTCACGCCACGACGTCTTCGCCTTGCTCTGGAATCAAAACAATGGCTTCAGATTCGGAGAAGATGCTTTCTTGTGACTCATCCAGTTATGAATATGATTCAAATAGTTGTGAAGAGGAAAACATACATGTTTGCAATCGATTAAAGAAGTACTTGCGTATCAATTCGAGCCATCAGGACGCCAATGTAGCGTTCCAGAAAATGCACAAGATGGCGCCAGAGCTCCGTTGGAAATGGGATGATTTGTCTGCTGGGAATTTGTGTCAACTAGTATCAAATAGTAGTCTTGGTGCAACACCATCACATTATTTGTGTTTTCCTTCAAATTTCGCTATCAACACGGATCAACACAAAGATTTCAGACCAAACAAAGTACCCAAAATGTATTGTGTGTCGCTTTCTCGGTCAGGGGCGTTCCAGACGTGACGTCATGTCATCAACTCGAAAACAAAACTTCCTGAATATTCAGAGCGAGTCTTAAAACGTAAGGTATAGCGATATGCCGTGGAATCTTTGTAAAATACGCTCAGTAAGTCATTTGAAGTGATTTTCCAAATTACTTGGGCGCCATCTTCTGCATTTTCTGGGTGCTACACTGCTGTCATTGACGGCTCGAATTGATATGGGATGACTCCTTTAATCGATTGCAAACATTTATGCTTTCTTCTTCAGAATTATTTGAATCATATTCATAACTGGATGAGTAACAAGAAAGCATCTTCTCTGAATCTGAAGCCATTGTTTTGATTCTAGAGCAAGGCAAGACGTCCTGCCGTGATGTCACAAACTGGGGGTGGGACTTTCTGAAAATCCCCAATTCGCAGCTCAATTTTTTGCAGTTTTAGCGCACTTTAAGTCATTTTTATTGGTGTTTTGCATTTGACTAAAAATATCAGCCTGCGTGTTTTGGCTATTATAGATGCTATAAAATGTTTTTCTGGTGTCAGTTAGGAAACAAAAACAATGGTGCCGGTTGTCCTTTAAACTTCTTTTTATGTATATTTATGAAGTACAGCTCAGTTGGTGTCGGTTGTCCTTTAAGTATTTATGTTCAAGGGTCAAGAAAGCGACCCCAGGGGCTGTTTGGGTTTTGGCTCCGCATTCCAAAAACATGCATGGCAGGCTGACTTAAAAACTCGAAATTGTTCCTAGGTATGAGTGTGAGCGCTGATAGTTCTTTGTCTGTGTGTGCCCTGCGATTGGCTGGCAACCAGTTTAGGTTGTCCCCTCGTTGCTTCATGACGACAGAGTGAATGTATCGTGTCGTACAATCTTAAAAAGAGCCGGTTCCGCCAATTAATTGGATGGTTGACTGAAATGCTTCGCCTCCGTCGCTGTCAATCAAGTATTTATAATAATAATAATATATTTCATTTATTAGCGCCTTTCAAAACTCTCAAGGTCACTTTGCTTCCATGTTATGTTTCCGCCGAGAGGTATCGTTTGGTTTGGCACAGAACATCCTGATTTGTTAGATTTTCCGTCCCAAGTGTATAAAGCGGGGCATGGACAAAGGCATGAGCTCCGGAAATTGCAGTCGGACAGAGAGTACCTCTCCAGAACCTTTTCGATTCCACTTTATGCAACGGTAAGTTGGGGAACAACTCGTTCTCAAGGATGGAGTCTGCAATGTAAGCCATTTCATGCTAATTGTATGGCTTAATCACCCCCCAAAAAAACGCCCCTGGCTGATTTAAAAAGAAAAAAAAGGACTTTGTAAAACATGACAAACGGAACACACATCAGCACAGTCTTACAAGCTACGCCCTACACCAACATGAGAATGAGTACAAATAAAGGCCCCCTCTCAAATAGTCCCTTTCCTACAAATAAGCACATTGTACCCTCTGCAGTCGATTAAATAAACACCACACGGAAGCAAGCCAATGTACCAGGAAAGAACATACACAGGGAGAAAACGGGAAGGCCAAAAGAAACTTTCAGTGTGAACCCGCATCTAATTTGATCTTTGTGGTTGTAGTGTCGATAAAATACTCCAACCCTCATCTCAACATGTTACGTTTGAGGGCAATTTGACCTTGTAATAGCTGGAACGGTATTGCTGCGTATACCAAGAAAAATGCTCTACACTGTTGAGCAAACTATTTATAGTCCAGTTACTCTTCGTTATATATGCAGGACATTTTGGTTTTTCCTACTTATTCGTTTTCCTTTTCTCTTCCTTTAATAACTTTGCTTCTGTGAATAAGGAATGTATCCAATGTGAGACAAATAAAGTTTATCTCATCATAACTTCTTGTCTATAAATGTACAAAAATATCATAAAATGATGTATTCTTAGTGGTGGTAAGTAACTACAAATACAAAATTCAACATTGTCAAGTATAGCTAATTTGTGACTATCCTTTCGTAAAGTTTTCTGTATGTACTGTAATACAATACGTTTTTATTTATATTTGGCTTTCACAACAGCTAAAGTTGTAACAAACGCTGTTTTTTTTTTTTTGTCAAAAAATGCAGGTTATCTTGAAGATCTTGGGGTCATGCGAGGTGAAAAAAACGGGGTGAGTGGCAACATACAGGAACTGAAGCAATGATGTGGTGAATTAAATAAATCAAGATGTTTTCCATTCGTGACTTTCTAAAATTTGGCTAATGCTGTCGTCTATACAAGTGATTCGTGGCACATTTCGTGTTTCTCTTCTTTTTAATACAAGCACTGTGTAAGCTAATGAGAAGGATAAACTATTTTGGATGGAAACTTTGGTTTCACCATTATATCAAT
The DNA here is from genome assembly GCF_051943395.1 of Hippocampus bargibanti. Taxonomy (NCBI): domain Eukaryota; kingdom Metazoa; phylum Chordata; class Actinopteri; order Syngnathiformes; family Syngnathidae; genus Hippocampus; species Hippocampus bargibanti. The sequence continues at coordinate 29,654,179 of NC_142734.1, forward strand.
TATTTTTTTTCTCATTCAAAGACATTTTAGAGTGTGTTTGTACGTTTACTAAAAGACGAGCGTGGACTTTTTTTTAACACAAGGTAGTGTACTTCTATGTGTTTAAACGTATACGTAGTGTATGGTACCGTCCCTCGGTAGGTCGCAGCCGGTCGTTTTTAGATTGAGAGCCCATTTAAATTCACATAGCATTGAAATTACGCGTAACGGGACATTCCGAGTTCGTTAGCACAAAGAGGAGAGAAAACGTTCTCGAGTTTGTGGTCGCTCACTAATTTTATTCGCCGTCAATTCACTTAAGGGAGTCTGAATTAAAGCAAATCTCAGTTTTCCCTCTGCGCATTGGAATGGCAACTGTTCAGCGGTCGACTCAATTTCCACCTCTTCTGCCTCATACAAACGTTCACTATTTTAGTACTCACCGACTGTGTGTTTCTGCTCCATCTCTCGTTCATATCGGCGAGGGAGCCATGTGTATTATGACGCGTCAACAACAGTGTGAAGTGCGCTCATTGTGGCTGGATGACGTAGCACGCCTCGGCATAAATGCGCTGGTGTCCTCAAAACTCCACCCAGCATCCTCTTAAAGGAGAAACGCTCCCTAAAAGGTCAAACGAAAAAACGCATCATTTGAAGACTGTTTCCAACGTGACGTCACAATGTGAAATCGCTCCGATTGCACCACCACCATTTTTTTGTCATTTGACGAAGGTGGAGTGAAATTGTTTCTTTTATCAGAACGACATCACTCGATGATACAAGACTGCATTATGCCATCGAACGGAAGAGCATTTAATTATCCCGTCTTGAATGAAACATTGCTAACAAGGATTGATTGTTGTGACTGGAAAATTTCTCACAGCACGAGTTGGGAATCACTTCAAGTAGTTTGCGAAAGAAAAATTGGTCATGTAATACATCTGTGTAAGCTCTCAGTCGTACAGGGGTGGTCCATCGATGAAAAAATTTCTTCAGCCGTCATCCGTACTTCTTTGAAAGAAGTACAGATGACGGCTGAAGAAACCTTTTCATCGTCAAAAATGTAGTCAAAAATGGTTGTTGTGCTTTTAAGGATGTTTGCATTTTTTGTAGTCACAAGAATCGAAAGAATCACTGTCGTTATGTTTAAATCGTTCGTACATTTGCCGGTTTTCACTTTCATTATTTTTGGATAGTCCTTATTTAACTCTTATACAATACACGTAAATCACTATTTCATGTTTTTTTATTCCACATTCAAACTGAGTTTCAATCATCAAAGGGAATAATGTGTCAGTCGTTTACTATTATATTATATTATATTATATTATATTATATTATATTATATTATATTATATTATATTATATTATATTATATTATGTGATGTGATGTGATGTGATGTGATGTGATGTGATGTGATGTGATGTGATGTTTTTGCTGATGATACTATAGTGCAGTGTGTTCGACCGGAAACAAATTCCTTGTGTGTTCTACATACTTGGCAATAAAGATGATTCTGATTCTAATTCTGATTGAATAATATAAAGAGAGGAAATAGGTGATGAATACATGTAAAGGCAATTGTTGGTATATTTAAGAAGCTCTTCGCAATGATTTTCGCAATTTCACTTGTGAATTATGGCAACAGAGACTTTGCGCTTCATTTTTGAGCCACAGATTTGTCCATAATTGGAAATATTCTGGTATTGTTGTAAAAACTACCGTACACTATATACTCTATAACTTCGCTGCGTTCGGTTTGACAACAGTTACCGTATTTTCCGGTGTATAAGGCGGACCCAAAAGCCTTAATTTTCTTCAAAAGATGACCCTGCGCCTTATACGCACCTGCACCGTATATATGAAGTAATGTTGAGCCAAACCAGGACTCTCAATAACTGTCAGCAGCCACCGACTCAAATTTTGTTAGTAGAAGAAGCAGTGCGTCACCCCCGCCTCTACTGTAGCGCCGTATAATGTCGTGTGCTTTATCTTTGGAAAACTCTATTTTTATATTATATTGGTAAAACTTTTTTCATTCATTGAAAGTGCGCCTTATAGTCCGGTGCGCCTTATACAGTACAGTTTATGCAAAAAGTTTGAAAATATACCATTCATTGGGGATGTGCCTTATACTCTGGTGTGCCTTGTACACCAGAATATACGGTATTCATTTGCGTTCGTGACTGATGGATACCTCTTTATGACACACAGGAATCGATCCTCCTCCTCGATAAAACAAACACTCCTTGTTTTTCACTTTGGCTATGTTTACTGTGAGAAACGTCAACATTCCCTTGCCTTTATCAGTCCACTTTACTCATCGAGCTGGCTAACGAGGCTAAGCTAGCGGAATCAATGGCTAGCTGAATATTAACTATAACTACAGTGCTGTAAATAATAACCTGCTGCTTCCAAAAAGTTGTAAGTGGCACGCACGCGCGCACACACACACCGGTTAGAATTATTAATGCCGTTTTTGGATTGTTGTGAAAAAAATGTACATGTCCTAGTATAACAAAGTTTGACCCTGCCGAGAAACATTTTGTTTTCATATTTTCTCCCAACATTCTTCATTGATCAGCACATTTGTTTATTATTCCCCAAATGAAACAAGGGGGTAAATGTGAATTTAAAATACATTTTGTGTTTTATTTGTAAATTAAAAAAGGGCCACTTTGACCCAAAACATAACAGGGTGGCGTGTCCTCGAAATAATAGCCATTGTATTTTTATTTTTCACGTCTCTCACAGTGTTTTCAGTGTAATTAACTTCCATGTTTTGGGACTGCTGGAGAAAGCCAGATAAAACCCACATAAACCCACAAAGAACATGAAAGCTCTTCACAGAAATGTTCCAGCAAACATAGAGGGAAATGTGAAACTTTATTCCCGGGGGAGTTAAACACAAGGCTATTGAACTAGAGGTCAAATAAATCAATTAAAAAAGATACTGGATGACTCAGTGAACTCAGTTGATCCCATCTATTTCGCTGATCACTTCTGCTAAGCTTACTGTAATAAAAAATAAAAATGCAAATCATATACTGTATATCAAGGAGTGGTTTATATCCACATGCGTCCTGTGTGTGTGTGTGTGTGTGTGTGTGTGTGTGTGTGTGTGTGTGTGTGTGTGTGTGTGTGTGTGTGTGTGTAAACTCATCCACCGAACAAAGGAGTACAACAGCAGTATTACGGCAATCACTCACTGTCCTGGTCCCATGACATGACTTGAGTTTGTTTACACAAAGAATACTCATACGCTTTGACAAACATGGCGTTCGTTCTACTTCCTGTTGTGTCATCCCACCATTTAGTCGTAAACCCGAGGCTGACCTGCCGAATTTCAAAACATTGAGATGATGCCAGCTTGGACATTATTGCCACACGGGCGAGCATGTTTGCTACGTGGGCCCTCTGTGGGTACCTGTGGGAGGCTGTGGGGGTTATTGTCAGGGCGGGCCGATCTCCCACTGGGGGAGGTCAAGCCATTTCCTGCGTTGAGAGCCCATGCGTCTCCCACAGCTGTCAGTTCAGTCAGAAATCCAACTCCCACATTTGTAGCCCTCCTTTTCGCGTGCTTTCCTTTGACATTCCTCTGGAGCGGGAACTCACTGTACAAAATAATACCCCGCCGCGACTTGTTTTCATGTGCCATAATTCAAAATTTGGACTTACTGAGAATCTCAGCAATGATGGTGGGTGTGTAGATTTGCAAGTATCCGGGGATTAATATATGCGTGTTAGTACCACGGAGCTGTAATTCCAGGATGCTTTATTTATTAAAGGCCCTTGCAGCCGCGGTTATACGGGGTCACTGAGTCTTTAAATTTCAGGTACGATTGAGACAGACATGATGCCGATCAGGATTTGCCAATTGACATCGAAACATAAATGCAAGATTCATTCCAAGAATCAAGTCCATCACTGATCATCCATGGCAAGCTACTCAAAATAGGATCTGCTATATTTGACAAGCCATGCGGCGGACAGTCCGCTCCTCACGACCGTGATGAAAACGGCAAAGTCCAAGAGCGGGCTCCAATGTAGATTACTTCTATTAAAGGACAACCGACGACTCAGGACAAATTGCGTCCATAATGTGTAAAATCACTTCAAATGACTTCTACTGAGGGTATTTTACAAAGATTCCACCGCATATATCTATATTTTACGTCTTAAGACTCGCGCTGAATATTCATGAAGTCTTGTTTTCGAGTTGATGACGATGCCCTAAGTGACGTCACGGAGGGAACGCCCCTGACCGAGAAAGCGACACACAATGCATTTTGGGTACATTGTTTCATCTGAAAACACCGTGTTGATTGTGAAATTAGAAGAAAAACTACACAAATAGCGCGATGGTGAATTGTTGTGTGTAACACGCATAAAGAAGGTGTACGTTTACACATATTCCCAGCGGACAAATCAGCCCATTTCCAACGGAGCTTGTTTGCCATCTTGTGCATTTTCTGGGCGCTACATTGGAGTCCAGACGGCTCGAATTGATACGGAAGGACTTCTTTAATCAATTGCAAACATTTATGTTTTCCTCTTCAGAACTATTTGAATCATATTCATAACTGGATGAGTAACAAGAAAGCATTTTCTCCGAATCTGAACTCTCTGAAGTCATTGTTTTGATTCTGGAGCAAGGCAGTTTGTGAAGGAGTATCTTGGCGTGATGTCACGAACAAGGGGGCGGGACTTTCTGAATCTGCCCAGTTCCGAGCATATTTTGTGGCCGTTTTGTCATTTTTTTAAGTCATTTTTATTGGTGTTTTGCATTTGACTAAAAATATCAGCCTGAGTGTTTTGAGTATTTTAGATGCTATAAAACGTTATTCTGATGCCAATTAGGAAATAAAAAATGGTGTTGGTTGTACTTTAAGCAGCATAATAGTTTGAAGCTAAAATGAGTTAGTGTAAAACGATACTGCTGTCCAACGTAGCCACTAAATTGAGCTTTCATAGAGATTCAACAATGTGAATTGAACGTCGCCTCAGAGGAGTGCGACGGCAATTTTGTGTCCTCAAACTGCGACTGATTTTTTTTTTCTGCTGCCAGATGAAAAAACTGGAACACAATGCGATTTAATTCCAGTAGTTCCACCATTTTGGTCTTCCATCTCAAATATTTGTGTTAACATACATGCGGCATGGTAAATACATCTGTGCTCAGTTGATTTGTTGACACAGTGTCACGGGGAATTCTCTTATACAAGAACCAGCTGTGTACAAACATGTAATAGTAATTACAGCCAGACTGGTGTTTTCAGTCTACCCACTATACTTGAATTGCTCAATGCCTGAATTTAGAGTATTAAAAATTATTATTAATAATAATAATAATAATAATAATAACAATAATAATAATAATAATTATTATTATTATTATTATTATTATTATTATTATTATTATTATTATTATTATTATTGAATGAAATGAATAATTATGAATAAATGAATGAATGAATGAATGAATGGATGGATGGATGGATGGGTGGGTTTGCGTGGATGGATGGATGGATGGATGGATGGATGGATGGATGGATGGATATATATAAATGGACGGCTGGATGGATAGATATATACATGGATGGATGTACTATTTATAGATGGGTGGAGGGATATATGGATGGATGGATCATGGATGGGTGGTTTGGGTGGATTTGGGTGGGTTTGGGTGGATATATAGATGGATGGATGGATGGATGGATGGATGGATGGATGGATGGATATGTAGACGGATGGATGATAGATATAATAATACACTTCATTTATAAGCGCCTTTCAAAACTCTCAAGGACACTTTACAGTCGCCTAATATATAGAATGAATGGATGATTGATGGACATATAGATGGATGGATGGATATCTAGCTGGATGGTTATATGAATGGATGGATGAAGTGGGTTACTGCTGAGAATGAAATCATGCCAGCGCCACCCCCCCCAAACAACAACAACAATAATAATAATAATAATAATAATAATAATAATAATAATAATAATAATAATAATAATAATAATAATAATAATAATAATAATAATAATAATAATAATCAAGCATGTATTTACCGACTCAATGAGTAATCTGACTTTGCCAGGCTCCAAAATGGTGGAACGGGGTGCGGCATCATCCTACACTTGAGAAACTCAAGTCATGTGCTCCCACCCACAACTTCCGTCAGCCCGACATAGAACAATAATGATTTCATTCAAACAGTACTGCTGTTTTCTTTCTTGATTCATATATAAACTGAAACTACTTACTGCTGAAGGGGATTTTAAAAACTTGCCAAGCGTTTAATTGTTAATTTATGTGGTTTTTTTTCGGTGGCCCTGACACGAAGAAGGAAGCAGGAAAGAATCAAGTTCCTCGGATGTCTGAGTGGGCCTGGTAACATGACTTTTGACCTCATGGAATGGGATACAGCTCAGTTATCATGAAGGAGGACTGGCTAGGGATTGATGGGTCCCTTTGATCACCAACTTTAAAGGCAAAGTTATAATTTTCAGATGGATGAATAACATCCGGTATGGAGCACAGACATTCTTCACCACGACAGATTATTCACCTATCCGTTTTATGTAGCACTAAATCACTTTGTGGTAAATGGTGAACTGGAGTCTGTTCCGGACGATTTTTGGCAAGAGGTGCGCTGATGCACTTTTCGGACATTTCTTCATTGTCGGCAGAACACTAAAAGCACATGTACACAAGGAATAGAATCACAAAGGAGCTGCTGTTGACCGCACTTCACGCGCACACACACACACACACACACACACACACACACACACACGCACACACACACACACGCGCGCACACACACACACACACGCGCACACAATTTGCGGGACACAGGCCCCGTTTCTCACCGTACATACAGTTCATACTTGCAATTTGAGGTTGAAATCTATTTTAAGGGAGGGGGTGAATATTTGAAAAATTGACATGTGACTTGATTATTGAGTGTACTGCGGTCTAGTCTTTATTCGTAACAACCTTCATTATCTGAGTTGTCAGTTGCAGTACCTTTTTTTGTCACAAGAGAGTCATATCTCTTTTGCAGGAGTCTGAGACTTTTTGGGTCCAGCAGAGAATCCACTTTAATAATCCAAATAAACATAAGTGCCCAAAAATATGAACATAAACAAACAAACAAAAAAAAAACTAATAAGTAAATAAATAAATGGACGAATTGGTAAACAAATTATTTAGATTCAATTATGTTAATCTAATCTAAAGAAATAACTAGACTAATAAACAAATGTATAAATGAATACATAACTAACCAAATAAATAAATATATAAAAACAAAAATAAACATACAATTCATCTGGATTAAAATATAACAAACAAAGTCATGAGCATTTTTGGCCACGGCATTCATTAAGGAGGAGACTGTGTTGAGTGGTTGCACCTTTTCGGCAGCACGAATATGCCAGCACTGTTTTTGATTTGTGACGAATGTTGGTGCCATTTGACTATCATCGCTGGACAGCTCTGGGGCAATTTTGCTTTTTTTTTTGCGCCTGTAATGGTCAGCATTTTCACAGCCCCGTGAAAGGTTGGTGCTGTTGGGCAGTCTGCAGCTGGATGGATGCATGGCTTGAGGAGCCCAAAATAAGAAAGGAGCGTCAGCGCAGAGCACCGATGCGTATGTGGAACTGTCGCGGCTTGGAATTGAAGCGGATTTACGTGGGACAGGCGATGTGAGACTATCCTTTCGTCAATGGATGCTACAGCTTCGTGTTTGCTTTCATCATTTAGTTTGTAGCAGACGTGCACGTTTCACCATGTCCCTGATCCACTGGTGAAAAAGACACTATAATCCTCTCCACTTTCATCTAGAACTACTTCGTACAACAGAGGGTGGAGAAAGTGTGAAAGATTGAATGAATGTGTCTTTGTGTTTTCATATTATTTTTATTTAGTTTTTTTTTTGTTCTTTTGACTTCAAAATGGCGCCGCGAGAGTGGCTACCATTCCAGCAGCTTTTGTATTGTTTTTCTGCTTCATTTCCTTTCCTCTTACTTCCATAACTTTGCTGCTGTGAAATATAAAGTTCTCCAGTGCGAGACTAATAAAGTCTAATCCTATCCAATCCAACCCAATCACCGTCTGATTTCTCCCAAAAATAAGGAAATAAATAAATAATATAAATACATAAATAAAACGTTTTTTTAAACAGGATGCTAGATTTATGTGATGTTAAATCGGTCATATTCTTCAATTCTCTCTTCAATTGCTGCTGTGGACTGCAAATTTCCCCATTGCGGGACGAATAAAGGTATTCTGATTCTGATTCTGATTCTGATATAAGGATATTTAGAGGCCTGTATATAGGTAGGACTATATTGGTTGAATTTATTTTCTTCATGGACACACCTGTCAAATGTATCATATATTTAGGACACACTTATTAAAAATAAATACATAAATAGATGATATGACATAATTTATTGGTCATTATTTTGGCAGACTGTCAAGCTATGACATTTGAACTCCTGGAACAATTCTCCAGATTAACGACTATAATAATACTGACTTGACAAATTTCATTTGGATGTGTGTGCGTGTGTGCGTGCGTGCGTGAGTTTGTGTGCGGGAGTCCCTCCCCGCTGCATAGTTCGCAATCCAAGGACATGACAAAGTAAATCCTTCGTTCTTCCTTCATTTTCTCCTTTGATTCTTCCAACCTTGACTCCAGTTTCTTCCTTTGCTTTACTCCCGCTCCATCATTTCCTGTTGACTCACCATGAGCAAGAACTATTATTGGACGATTAATTCAGCAGAAAATTCATCACACACCATCACTTGTCACAGCATGTCTCTGGGAAAAAAGAAACATACTTTGTAGATTATGAAAGACAAGTCAAAAGATTTTTTTTCCTGAAACTTTGCCGTATAGCACTGAGGTCAACGGATTTAACCACGCCAGACAATAAAGCTCCACTGCTCCGGGCTGTTTGAAGATGTGTCAAAAGTGATTTAAGAGGGAGGAAGCGATGCCATGGCGAACTTAAAACCCACGTAAAAGCGTGGGCGATATTTGCCCCCGTATGCGAGGGAGGGCGGCTAGGGGGGTGCGGTTGGCGTGGGCTCTCTTGACAGTTGACTCATTCAAAAAACAGCTTGTGACTCACAGCGCACGCTCCTGGAGGAAATCGGCGCGATTTGTGTGTTTTGTTATGAAGACTAAATGACTCCTGTAAGGATAAGGCGACGGCGGTTTGACCTTTACCTCTGTCTTGACGTGCATGTTGGTAATACGTACTGCATATGTATTGGATTTAACCGAAGGAGAGTTTAGTGCAATCTGACATACGCATCAGGTCAAAGTTTGCGGTGATTCAGTCATGACATCATTACACTACACACCCTTCTCACCACTACAGACCCGTGGAGCCTGTTATGAAAAGGATATTTGAACGGTATCCTCTCGGTTGTATATATTTATATAATTCTATACTCAATTGCCTCGATCAAATGTATGGTTCATAAAAGGCTGTGTTTCCAAAGTTAGAAAAATAAATGGTATCTCCAAAACAAACACAAGGCACTCATGGCACTAACATGGCATTGAGTAACATTAATAAACAAAACGAATATGGCGACCTAGGTGAATCAACATATGGACACTGCAATTAATTCTTTCCTATTAGAATTCTCCAATTTCGATTTGGATTGGATTGGATTAAATTTTGATAGCCTCGCAGTGGTGAATTTGACATTTTACAGCAGCAAATTTATGGAAGGGGAAAAGAGGGGAAGGCGGAAAACAAAATACAGAAGTCTGGAAAGCCAGACACTCTCGGGGCGCAATCCTACAATCCTAAATACTTTCTGCACCTTCTAAATTGAATACGTGCACGTTTCACCATGTCCCTGATCCACTGGTGAAAAAGACACTATAATCCTCTCCACTTTCATCTAGAACTACTTCGTACAACAGAGGGTGGAGAAAGTGTGAAAGATTGAATGAATGTGTCTTTGTGTTTTCATATTATTTTTATTTAGTTTTTTTTTTTGTTCTTTTGACTTCAAAATGGCACCGCGAGAGTGGCTACCATTCCAGCAGCTTTTGTATTGTTTTTCTGCTTCATTTCCTTTCCTCTTACTTCCATAACTTTGCTGCTGTGAAATATAAAGTTCTCCAGTGCGAGACTAATAAAGTCTAATCCTATCCAATCCAACCCAATCACCGTCTGATTTCTCAAAAAAATAAGGAAATAAATAAATAATATAAATACATAAATAAAACGTTTTTTAAACAGGATGCTAGATTTATGTGATGTTAAATCGGTCATATTCTTCAATTCTCTCTTCAATTGCTGCTGTGGACTGCAAATTTCCCCATTGCGGGACGAATAAAGGTATTCTGATTCTGATTCTGATATAAGGATATTTAGAGGCCTGTATATAGGTAGGACTATATTGGTTGAATTTATTTTCTTCATGGACACACCTGTCAAATGTATCATATATTAAGGACACACTTATTAAAAATAAATACATAAATAGATGATATGACATAATTTATTGGTCATTATTTTGGCAGACTGTCAAGCTATGACATTTGAACCCCTGGAACAATTCTCCAGATTAACGACTATAATAATACTGACTTGACAAATTTCATTTGGATGTGTGTGCGCGTGTGCGTGCGTGCGTGAGTTTGTGTGCGGGAGTCCCTCCCCGCTGCATAGTTCGCAATCCAAGGACATGACAAAGTAAATCCTTCGTTCTTCCTACATTTTCTCCTTTGATTCTTCCAACCTTGACTCCAGTTTCTTCCTTTGCTTTACTCCCGCTCCATCATTTCCTGTTGACTCACCATGAGCAAGAACTATTATTGGACGATTAATTCAGCAGAAAATTCATCACACACCATCACTTGTCACAGCATGTCTCTGGGAAAAAAGAAACATACTTTGTAGATTATGAAAGACAAGTCAAAAGATTTTTTTTCCTGAAACTTTGCCGTATAGCACTGAGGTCAACGGATTTAACCACGCCAGACAATAAAGCTCCACTGCTCCGGGCTGTTTGAAGATGTGTCAAAAGTGATTTAAGAGGGAGGAAGCGATGCCATGGCGAACTTAAAACCCACGTAAAAGCGTGGGCGATATTTGCCCCCGTATGCGAGGGAGGGCGGCTAGGGGGGTGCGGTTGGCGTGGGCTCTCTTGACAGTTGACTCATTCAAAAAACAGCTTGTGACTCACAGCGCACGCTCCTGGAGGAAATCGGCACGATTTGTGTGTTTTGTTATGAAGACTAAATGACTCCTGTAAGGATAAGGCGACGGCGGTTTGACCTTTACCTCTGTCTTGACGTGCATGTTGGTAATACGTACTGAATATGTATTGGATTTAACCGAAGGAGAGTTTAGTGCAGTCTGACATACGCATCAGGTCAAAGTTTGCGGTGATTCAGTCATGACATCATTACACTACACACCCTTCTCACCACTACAGACCCGTGGAGCCTGTTATGAAAAGGATATTTGAACGGTATCCTCTCGGTTGTATATATTTATATAATTCTATAATCAATTGCCTCGTTCAAATGTATGGTTCATAAAAGGCTGTGTTTCCAAAGTTAGAAAAATAAATGGTATCTCCAAAACAAACACAAGGCACTCATGGCACTAACATGGCATTGAGTAACATTAATAAACAAAACGAATATGGCGACCGAGGTGAATCAACATATGGACACTGCAATTAATTCTTTCCTATTAGAATTCTCCAATTTCGATTTGGATTGGATTGGATTAAATTTTGATAGCCTCGCAGTGGTGAATTTGACATTTTACAGCAGCAAATTTATGGAAGGGGAAAGGAGGGGAAGGCGGAAAACAAAATACAAAAGTCTGGAAAGGCAGACACTCTCGGGGCGCCATCTTGAAGTCAAAACAACAAAAAACTAAATAAAAAATAATGTGACGTAACACAAAAGACAGGCAGTCATTCAATCCTAAATACTTTCTGCACCTTCTAAATTGAATGAAGCAGTTCTAGATTAGATGAAAGAGAGGACATTTGATAAGGCATTTTGGGTATTTTGGCTGATAAAGATAATTGTGTTTCTTTATCGACTGGATTCAGAGTTTGGTTTTTGGTTTGCTCAACGATTTTTGTCTGTTGTGATTGGTAAAAAAAACAAAAAAAAAAAACAGCGAGGCAAAGTGTAGCATTACCCAATCAGCTCTTAGCGTTATACGAATGTCCCGCCCTCTCGAGTTCGTCCTGTGGAATAATCCGAGATTGTTATTGTAGACTGGAGAACACCTTCGAGTGATTCACAATCAATTTGTCTCTTGCCAGGTAATTGACAGGCCTCTTTGTAAGAAAAGTGTAGCACGAGGTAGGAAGGTTGGTTAATTGGTTATTAGGTGGTTAGAGAATGAACAAGAAAGACATACTATAGATAGATAGACAGACAGAAAGAACGCAAGAAGCACAAAAGAAACAAATACTTTTATTACTGCGCAGTAAATCCAAGAAAGTGACCAATGACGTCATCCCCCCGTGCTCTGTATCACAGTGCCTCGCGCTATGTAATAAACACGGAAGTAAGCGCACAGCTCGCCCGGAACGTCACGACAGGCGCAGCTCCAGAGTTTGGACATGACGACCGCGGTCATGATCGACTTTCACTTTCCGTCGACGTACGACGTGAGCTAACAAGAACACAATCCGCCATTGCGACGCAAAAGTTAACAAGTAACTTGAAATGTTTTTATTTTGTGTTTGTTTTTTTATTGAAGCCGACCCCCGTTAATTTCACGTTAGCCTGACGTCACTACAATGACTCGGCGGACGTGTTCTCAGTGGACAGTTGGACGTGATGCTACGTGAGCTAGCAACCTCAGCTAACCTGCAGGGGGAGACAAAGCAGCATTCTCAGGTTTTACACATCTCAATTCTCGATTTTTTTAAAAATTAAACCAAACTTTAAATATACATTATATGTTAGATAGCTAGTTAGATAGCTAGATAAAGAGCTACATAAATAACCAGATAGATATAGGAGAGTTAGAATTGAGAACTAATTGTACAAATCTATGATTCTACTCTATATTCCAAGTAAATTGGGAGATTATGGTGTTGGTATATCGTAAAGAATCAATATAGTCGATCTATGATAGGAATATGATGACAAATCTGAATGTAAATTTCTCCACTGCGAGACTAATAAAGGCAAATCCAAATCCAAGCACGCAAACTGAAATATATTGATTGGGCAGTTTGCAAAGTGTGTGTAAACAGTTGCCAGACAAAACATAGAATTAACACCCCTGGAGTCCAAAATATTTTTCAAGCATTCTCTCTGTGAATCATTCATGAACTCCTGGAAGGACTATTCCAGGATTCAATATTGTGTTGTTGTCACCAGGACCATGTTGTTCCCTGCATGACTTAATGGATTTTGAGAAAAAGAAAAAAATCATGAGCCAGGTTGGTTGAGTCGAAGATTTATGGACTTCTGGGCCAGGAACTGTCAGACATTTAGAGCTTTGTGGGCAGTGGTGTTGTAGTGTTTTGCCTGCTGCAACTCTCACCTCTTCTTGGACACTGAAGAGCCCGCAGGATCATTTGAAAGTGGTCAAATTCCTCTCTGGTGTGAATGTGAGTGTGAATTTTGATTTAAACCTTACTCCCCCTCCCAACCGAAGATTCACTCAAACTCGCTCATTACCCTAATGAAGATAAGAGGTATACAAAATTGCCGAACGGCTCCAATTTGTATATATAGTTAGTCCAGGGGTGTCAAACTCATTTGAGATGGTAGGCCACATATGGCCTCCATAGATGTCAAGTGGGCCGGACCATTAAAATGATACCATACATGCAATAAATAACCAAATTACCTATATATTAGCTAGCTTTCTATCAATTTGAGTTACTTCCGGGTTGAATGAACGCTAGCGCGTGTGGCTGCCGCTGCTCACACCACAGAAAAATTTATCCTGTGACTGTAAAGTGACTTTGAGAGTTTTGAAAGGCTCTTATAAATCAAACTTATTATTATTATTATTATTATTATTCTACGTTGATCGAAACCACTTTAAGTACCACTCTGCCCTCTTGTGGACAATCCTTGAATTGAACCTCATTAAAAATATCAATTCCATGTCGTTTTTGCATTTTTTTTCCACTTTTAAATGATCCTGCGGGCCTGATCAAACCTCCTTGGGGGCCGGCTCCGGCCCGCGGGCCGTATGTTGACACCCCTGCGTTAGTCACACTAAAATAATCACATGTAAATGTGCTATTAATGTAATCATATATTCTCATTTTTTTGTAATCACTTTAATCTTATCAACTGCTATGTTCTCTCTTAGACTGGAGGCGTACTCTCATGAAACATGAAACGGTCTGCCCGAGGTCGGTCACAGGAGGAAAATCGTAAGTGACATCACGCACAGTTGGTGGTTGTTATCGCTGAGAAACAAGCTGCCAGATAAAAAAAAAAAAACTCCACTGTGACCTAGACCAACAACATAAAATCATGAGGGTTTCAAGTCTCCCTCCATGCTCATAAAATAGACTTGACTTTTACATATTGGAAACATATTTCGTGGCCTGAAAATACAAAACTATGACGTACATTATTGTAACTTGTACCTGTAGTGAAGGACATTTTTTACCCTCTCTCACATGAAACGGAATATAAACGTTTATTGTGTAAATTGCGTTCTTCTTTCTCAATCGCAGCTGAAAATGACCTGCACAAATTGAAGCTGCAATTCCGTCAAGCTGTAAAGGACAAGCAAGCATACGATGACAAAATTCAAAGCCTCCTTTTGAAAGACAGGCAAGTGGGTTACTTTTTTTTAATCAGTCCTTGATTGTTTTTCATGAACATGCCCCACCAAAACATAAATAACCATTGCTCTTAAAGTGCATGTCTATTTGCTTTTCTCCTTGTCTGAGTAGCAGAGAGATCCAGAGGCTCCAATCTGAACATGATGAACTCTTACACATCCTCTCCATCGCTCAGAGTAGTTCGAACCAAAAGAAAGAAGTCAGCGCCGTGCAAGATCTCGATAGCCTTTTGTCCAGCGAAGAAAGGATAGAGGAGGAGCTACTCGCAAACAAAACCAAACTGGTGTCTTTTAAAAAGCAGGTGAGAACGGTTGTGCTAAAAATAATTCCGTTTCACGCTATACAGTGTCACACCAACACACCATTTGCTTGCTTCTCAGATTTTGGAATGGGAGAGGAAGTTGGTCGCGCAGAGAGGGGGGACCGCACCACATAACACAAAATGTGAAGACAATTCCATAAAAGACATCTTGACAAAAGAGGACAAACTGTACAAGGTTCGTGCTTCATTCCTCGCGTCGCTCATTCAAAGGTGCAAAAAGTCCTGATTTTTTTCTTTTAAAAGGGTCACATATGCTTCAATGAGCTGATGATTCGGAACGGGCAATTAAAGAAAGAACTGGACCTTCTGGAGATGGAAAAGAACGAGTTCCTGCAAATACAGCTTCAACTGAAAAAGGTCTGCCCAGTGAATGCTCCTGTTGAAATGTTACTTAGAAATACATTTTCCAGCTCACCTCCTTTGCTCGAGGTTGCAACAGCACGAACGTGCGTTTGATTTCGCCCATGTTGTCTTCTGCAGGAGTTGCAAGCCATCCGCAAGGAAATTTCCGACTTGAGCGCGATGTGTACGAAAGCTAACAATGCCAGGTGAATGCTCTTTTAAATCTCAGTACATTTGTTTTGCATTGAGCCATTTTTAACCACTTGAGCCATTATATGAGCCGACGTAAGTTGCCCTGCATTTTTTTCCTCATTGTAAATGAAGGAACTATTTTTGACTCGAGATAAATATGATCATGATGATAGTTTATGTACTATGTGTGTCCACACATGTTTCCTCCCATAAATGTGTCCTTTGAGCCACTCCCAACTGAGCTTGGGTGAGGGGTGAGATACATCATGGACTCGTTACCAGTCTACACCAATTTGCATGTAGACAAGGAAACATTCACAATTTAACCATTTAGACCATTTTAGAGTCTTCACCTGACCTAAAATCAGTGTTTGGTGAATGTGGGGCAAGCAAGGAGTCCTTAGAGTAGTGATGGTAAAACGAAGCTTCATGAAGCACTTGTGATATTTTTTTACTCCTTCAGATGGTGGTCTTGGTTTAAATACAAAGGTTGCTGCAATTGAACTGTATTATAATGTCACTGCATTTTTAAACCACAAAGGCCATCTCGAGCGTCAAACACCACCACAGGTGTTTCATGAAGCTTCACTTGCCCATCAATCCCTTGGAGAAAAGAGGGCCACCTGCATCAAGTTGGCATGCTCTCTGTTTTTATTTATTATTTATTAGAATGAAACATTATTTACAGCGAACGACATCGACATAGAGGGTTGCAATATGGAGCAAGACGACAGGAGTAAAACTCTAAAAGATATTAAAAACAAGCAGCAAACAAACACATTGTCGTTTTTCAAGAAACAACGGAGGGTAGTGACAATTTGTTTAAGCAAACTGCTGTTAATGTTTTGAATTTAGTGGTTAATGGGAGCTATTTCCGAGCTGTTGCAGCACATTGGAAATCTTAAAAGCAAAGAAATTGGTTAAAGTACTCGCTAGTAAGAAGTATTGTGCTAGGTCTGTTCTGTTTTTTTCTGTAACACCGTAGAATGTCAAAATAGCATGGGATTGATTGTGTTGTAACTAAAGAAAATAGAAAAGGTTTCTTTATTTTAATAAATTATTTGACTTGATTTAAAATTGTTTTTATATTAGAAAAATAGATTTTAATCAAATAGTTTTTTTTTTGCAATTTAGAAATATCATGCTCTGTTGTATGTATTTTGGTTTGTTTCAATTACTTTTGTATACTTTGGCAATCTAGCTAAATCGGGCCCCTCAATTTTAGAATTTGGCCCCGTTTTCAGACGTATGGGAGCCAACTGGCCCACTTTTAAAATTTCTCAGACGCATCCCTGTATGTACACATCTATCCGGAAATCTTAACTGAATCGTTACCCCGTACAAACAAAACAGGCAAAATTTCAGAAAGACAGCATGGAGGTATCCCCATCTTGCCATATAAGGTGATGGTAGTGACTGAAAAAAACGTAAAAGGGCTCCACCGGTCTTCAAAAAATTGGACATTAGAGGTTCATTTTTCACATGAAGAAAATGTGACATGGCGCCCTCCAATGGATCCATGTACGAACATCAGTTAATTTTTTTGTCCTTTGACTATAAGTGTTGAACCGTTCACTCACTGACTGTACTGTGGCGACATTTAGCGTTGCAATCCAGATCAAGCAAAAGAAGCTGAAGGAGCAAAAGGCTCAGTTCGAAGCTCAGTACACTCAAACGACAACCAACCTGGAGCATGAAATCGCCACACACTGCAACCTTGAGGCAATGGTCAATGTCAAGAATGCCGGCGACGAAGGCTGCGACCGCGAGAAAGGTGAACTTTTACTCTACTAGAAGGATGGAAGGAGCGATAGTTTAGAAATGTCACATAAACATGCACTTGTTTGTCTAACGCAGACATGCGTAGCTACGGTCTACAAAGCGCGCTGTCTTGCCTTTTTAACATATCCCATCTCCGAAACATGTGATTCAAATGATCAGCCTGATTTGGTGGAGGGAGACATCTGAAACATGCAGGACAGGGGCCCTCAAGGACCAGATTTGGACACACTTGAATAGTTCTCGCATTTTTTTCAAATTGTCCTTCATTAATATTTTCCCCAAAAATATATACAGTATACAGTGATACCTCGGTTTTTGACCATAATCCTTTTCAGAAACCTGTTCGAAAACCGATTTGTTCAAAAACCGAAACAGCACTTTCCATTAAAATCAATGTAAAAAATCTTAATCTGTTCAAAGTCTAGAAAAAAACTTTTTAACTATTTCATCGCATAAACCGGATAAAAACTTCTATAAAAACAAACTATTATTTTCACAAATTTTTAACATCAACATTAACATCTATACATAAAAATCTCTATCTTTCTGCCACGGGCGTGTTGGCACCTATCCCAGCTGTCTTTGGGCAAACACAGAGCACACTAACTTTTCAAACCATCCTCTGCTTGCTTTAAAATCATACTATTCAGAAGATCTTAACGAAATATGTCAACATTTTCGCAAAAATAAAACAACAATATTAACGCGTCGGTCACAAAGAGACAATGAGGAAGACGTGACATCTAAGGAAGTGATGTATAAGGAAGCAGAGGGTAGTCGAGTGATGCATTCAGATGCACTTAGTTTGGTTGAGAACCAAATTTCGGTTGTATACCGGGTCTTAAAAAATATGACATTTTTGGTTGAAAACTGAATGGGATGAGAACCGAGACGTTCGAAAACTGAGGTTTGACTGTATATATATAAATATAAAAGTCTAAGGCTGAATACTTAATATTGTTCACAGAGGATCTTCTAGAGCACCTCCAGAAATTGGCCCATCTGGAAGATACCATCAGGAAAATCCTGATTGAGACGGGCGAGAATGACCTTGACACACTGGTGGAAAACTTCATAAGAAGTAAGGTCAAAATTCAACAATGGTTAACAATCACAGGAGTGAAAAGTCATTTGTGGTTTTTCTTTTTCATCAGTGGAGGAGGAGAACTATTCATTACTGAGCTTCATCAACTATCAGCACTGGCACGTGGAGGGCCTGAAACAGCAGATCGCTGAGGTTTAAGTTCCACTCGTATTCAAAACGGGGTCATTGGAAAAATCCAGTTGGGTCGTCATTGGACTTAACATGGCGTTCGTTTTTGTCCCCACTTGAAGCTTCACAAGGAGAGTGAGCTCTTTGTTACTCAGCAAAAAGAGCATGGTCAGGACCGCCAAGCTCTACAGGCGGCCATTACCACCAAGGAAGAAAGTACAGAGGAGCAGCTGAGTGGCTACGAAAAGCGAATAGACTTCCTGGAAAATATCGTAAACAGCCTTAAAAAAGGTATAGCGGAACAGTTGAAAATTCGATGGTGTGTTGTAAAATTATTTGATTAAAAGTCCACCTCACGCGTTACCCTTGTGGGCATATGTCGCACAGAAAATGGAGGGAGAGATAACTGAAGAACTGTATATGCAACAAAATTCTACTTTCCCACCTGTGTCTTTGTATCAAATACATGATCCATCAGTTAATTATGCCCGTGTTGTTATTTTCCAGGCGTCCAAATGTTACTTGACATTTGCTGTGAAAGTACGGACATGTCCAGCACGTTGAGCTCTTCCGACAGAGCCTTGGATGAGCACATGATGACCTGCTTGAAGCTGGTGGAGGAAAAAGTCAACAATCTCCTAAATCTGCAGTCCATCATTCTCTTCCAGGAGAGCTTAACACAGTGTGTATGTGCACTTGTCATTCGCAATCTTTCCGCTGTTCACTCATTGTCGCTTTAAGCTAGTCAATGCTCAATATTACTGTTTAGGTTATTGTTTTTTTTTCCCCCATCAGGACCTCACTAACGATGGCTTTGGTTCCATAGCGGATCAATTTCGAGGGAAGGGGAACACGCCTGCCGCTGCAACCCCGCCACCCGAGTAGGTCTTATTCATGACTTCATTAAATCAATACTAGACGTGACATACAAGGACCATGTCAAAATAATTGCGATGCAACGAAGAAGTCTTCAGGAAGGCTACGCACACTGACCAATACTTACTTTTTGACTCTAACCACCCTTTACAACATAAACTAGGAGTTATCAGAACCCTCCAGCATAGGGCTAAACTAATACCAACTAGCACTGAAGGTAGAGAAAAGGAGTCAAAACATATCAGGAGAGCACTCACTAACTGTGGGTACCCTCAGTGGTCATTCAACAAATGTCAGAAAGAAAGAATAGCTAACGAAACCAATAATTCTCAAGATTCAAAAAGGAGAGGAGTAGCAGTACCGTACATTGCAGGAGTTTCTGAAAAATTACAAAGAGTCCTTTGGCAACATAAAATTCCTACTTATTTCAAACCGATAAACACGTTAAGGCAAAAATTAGTGCATCCAAAAGATAGGCTACCAAATGAAAAACAAAGTAATGTAGTTTATTCCATACATTGTAAGAATGAAAATTGTAAAGAGCAGTACATTGGGGAGACTCAACAAATTCTCAAAAAAAGACTTTATCAACATCGCAGGGATAACACTAGTGGGCCTCAATCGGCAGTACATTTGCACCTAAAAGCTAGCAACCACTCATTTGACGACAATGAGGTTAAAATCTTAGCGAAAGAACATAGATGGTTTGAAAGGGGCGTAAAAGAAGCGATTCTTATAAAACAACAAAATCCTTCGTTAAATCGGTCTGGTGGGGTGAGGTTCAATTTGGATCGTTCATACAATAGCCTGCTCAGGCAAAACAGGTTAGGCAACTTTCGCAATGCTGATGAGGGTCGTTATGCTGATGAGGTGATACCGGGGGCAGTGGGGGTAATAGGCCAATCGTTAGTCAGGAATGTAGGAACAATCAGTGGGGCCACAGGGAGGGGTCCCCCGCCCCTCCCAACCTGAGAGTAGGGACCTATCATAGCTGTGTCCGGCGCCACCATGTCTGGACATTAGGGATATATAAATGGGGCCGATACGACCAGTCAGACTTTAGTTCGCTGACGAAGCCTCTTGGATACCAAACTTAAACCGGATCACATCTGCCAATTATTAGAAATCTGCCTTAATACTACGTATTTTCAATTTCGGGAAAAATTTTATAAACAAATTCATGGTTGTGCTATGGGCTCACCAGTTTCACCCATAGTGGCTAATCTTTACATGGAAGAGATGGAGAAACAGGCCCTCACATCCTTCCCAGGGACAAAACCTAGACACTGGTTTAGATATGTGGACGATACTTTTGTCATAGTTAAGAAACAAGAAATTCAATCCTTCACAGATCACCTCAACTCTGTAGACTTCAACATTAAATTTACTCGTGAGGACATTCAAGAGAACCAACTAGCCTTCTTGGATTGTAAAGTAATTATAAAAGAGGACAGAGCGCTAAAAACAGAAGTCTTCAGGAAGGCTACGCACACTGACCAATACTTACTTTTTGACTCTAACCACCCTTTACAACATAAACTAGGAGTTATCAGAACCCTCCAGCATAGGGCTAAACTAATACCAACTAGCACTGAAGGTAGAGAAAAGGAGTCAAAACATATCAGGAGAGCACTCACTAACTGTGGGTACCCTCAGTGGTCATTCAACAAATGTCAGAAAGAAAGAATAGCTAACGAAACCAATAATTCTCAAGATTCAAAAAGGAGAGGAGTAGCAGTACCGTACATTGCAGGAGTTTCTGAAAAATTACAAAGAGTCCTTTGGCAACATAAAATTCCTACTTATTTCAAACCGATAAACACGTTAAGGCAAAAATTAGTGCATCCAAAAGATAGGCTACCAAATGAAAAACAAAGTAATGTAGTTTATTCCATACATTGTAAGAATGAAAATTGTAAAGAGCAGTACATTGGGGAGACTCAACAAATTCTCAAAAAAAGACTTTATCAACATCGCAGGGATAACACTAGTGGGCCTCAATCGGCAGTACATTTGCACCTAAAAGCTAGCAACCACTCATTTGACGACAATGAGGTTAAAATCTTAGCGAAAGAACATAGATGGTTTGAAAGGGGCGTAAAAGAAGCGATTCTTATAAAACAACAAAATCCTTCGTTAAATCGGTCTGGTGGGGTGAGGTTCAATTTGGATCGTTCATACAATAGCCTGCTCAGGCAAAACAGGTTAGGCAACTTTCGCAATGCTGATGAGGGTCGTTATGCTGATGAGGTGATACCGGGGGCAGTGGGGGTAATAGGCCAATCGTTAGTCAGGAATGTAGGAACAATCAGTGGGGCCACAGGGAGGGGTCCCCCGCCCCTCCCAACCTGAGAGTAGGGACCTATCATAGCTGTGTCCGGCGCCACCATGTCTGGACATTAGGGATATATAAATGGGGCCGATACGACCAGTCAGACTTTAGTTCGCTGACGAAGCCTCTTGGATAGGAGGTGAAACGTCCGAAACCTTCACTTTTGTACAGATGACGGCTGAAGAAACCTTCTCATCGATGGACCACTCCTGTACGACTGAGAGCTTACACAGACGGATGCAACGATAGTAACATTTCTAGAGCAAAACTCAACAAATTACAATTTAAAATGTGCCTCAAATTCCAGAATTCAAACCACTGACCCAAAAAAATGTATATAAATGGAATTGATTGTGACGTTCAATATGGCGTTGTGTGATGTGTATATGTACAAATATATTTCACAAAGTAGATGGTTGTTGGGTTAAATCTCGTTCTTCCTGGTTCACTTCTTCATTTGTGTAGTCTAAATATTAAATCAGCAGGAAGCAAAGTGATATTACAAAAAAGAATACTTGTTCATCAGGCAGCTAGATAATGTTCTTGAGGGGAGAGCAAAGCCAAAAAAGAGAGAAAGACAAGAGCGGTTGGCAGAGCGTGTCCCGATCAGATATAGACAACAGGAGTGATGTCACTTTGGATAGGGCCTATCATCTGCTAGATACAATCATGAATATTTATTATTAGACTGAAACATGATAGCTTAAAGGACAACCGACGTCACTTTTTTCTTTCTTAACTGACATCAGGAAAACGTTTTATAGCATCTAAAATACCCAAAACACTCAGTATGATATTTTTAGTCAAATGTAAAACACCAATAAAAATGACTTAAAGTGTCCAAAATCTGCAAAAAAATTGAGCTGCGAATTGGGCATTTTCAGAAACTCCCGCCCCCTGTTTGTGACGTCACGCCAAGACGTCTTGCATTGCCAGTGAATCAAAACAATGGCTTCAGATTCAGAGAATATGCTTTCTTTTTACACATCCAGTTATGAATATGATTCAAATAGTTCTGAAGAGGAAAGCATACATGTTTGCAATCGATTAAAGAATTTATTTGTGCCATTTTGAGGGGGGGGGGGGAATCTCTCACCCAAAAAAAAGAGGCACAAAATGGCGACCTCGTATGGCCACCTCCATTTCCACAGGCTGATAAATTCCTTATATTGTATATTTTGGAAGGAAGCTGCACTTGTTACACTTGCCTTTTCCTATCATGTACTTTTCACTACTCTGCTACTATTGCCTAAAATGCGGATCAAATATATGCTCATTTATCATTCTCATAAAAAGATTAAACCAAGGTACATGATGTGATCTGCAGTGAGGACAAACCGCGGAAAAGCAGTCGTTCGGCAAGCAAGGGAGCAAATGACAGAATGGCTTCCCTCAGCAGCCCATGAGTGGGTGAGTACGTTTCGACAATCATTGACTGGAAAGCGGATGTTTCTTTGCAATGGCGTTACATTAGGGGCCTCCCTAAAATCTGGATGTTTGTCTTCAGAGTCAGAGAGAAACAAGACACGATGACCAGGGCTCTGTTTTGTGCATCGAATATGCACTCACGATGAGCTGCTCGGCATTCGCCAGTCATACTCAGATGATGGCCAATCACGAGGCTGGTCCCGATGCGCAGATGTTTCCATGGGGACAACTGCAGCTTTCACGCACATGTTCACTTTCACTTTGGATTTGATGCGGTCTTTTACACAGGTGGGGTTGCACAGATTAACCTTCTCCTGGCCGTGGGCCCTCCCCCAGGTTGAAGCATAAATCCTCAAAATGTGGACTGCGAAAAAGACTCTGGAACTTTGAAATGAAACCGTCAATCTGCTATCAAAGCATTTTTATTGGGTCGTGAGCGCTTGCAGTCTTAACTTCGAGGAGAGCGGAAGGCAATGGAACAGTCGATGGTGATGAATATGTTGACCTCAATTAATCCTTTTTAATTCAAATGTAGATACAGTGAGACCTCAATTTGCGAACTTTATTGGTTCCCAGACAGAGTGTGTATGGCGAAAAGTGTGTATCTCGAAAAAAAAATTCCATAGGAAACCATTAAAATGGGAATAATCCATTCCCGGGTTTCCATAAAATATGCTTTTCAACTAAATAAGCCTTAAAACTACACACAACATACCTTATTCTATGTATAATAAATGTGCTATTGTATTGTAATGAAAGAAATACACTGAATTGTATCATAAAGTCACTTTATTTACATTTGTGATGGTCATTTATGGCTTGATGGAATGGCGTTGGAGGTCGAAGGTCAAAGGGAATTGCTGTTTGGAAAGAGAGGCTCATTGACGACTGTACTTAAAGAAATAAACTGCTGTAAAATAAAGTTTTATTTACCTTTTTGATGGTCGTTGATGGCTTATGGAAGGAGAGTCACCTTCCATAAGGACTGTTGGTAACTTAACCTCTGGTGCTGTTCGGTCGTGTGCTTCCGCCGAAGATCACTCCGCCAGCAGTGGTGGGTGTGTATTATGAACATAGTGCTTATTATAAGGTTTAATTTTCATAAATTTGACGTTTGTAAGACGAAAAGTTTGTAAGTTAAGGTGTTTGGAAGTTGAGGTCTCACTGTATGTATTTACACAGCAGACGCAAGATGCAAGACGTGAGAGTTCAAGAAAAACAGCAAAAGGATCATTTTCAGTTTTTTTTTAAATTTATTGTTCATTGTGAATAATTGGAATATTTGTCTAAATGAAATGCAAAAGCATCATGAACACGGGTACTATGGATGTGGTCATTCATCACAGAATAAGATGAAATAATTCACTCCAAAATATGACAAGTGTACCCCACCGCAAACATGATTCTTGGGTATTTCTAAAGTCAAATAATTTCTACAACCTTCGCAAATCATTCCGAGTAGTCAAAGTGAACCACCCTTCTTTCTCGTCGGGATCGCTCCGCTTCAAACACCAGCAAGTGGCTCCGCAGTGTGTCCTCTGGACCAGAGGCGATGAGGGATGGGTCATTGTTCTGTTAGCACAAAAACAAAAGCTCTGTTTTTGCATCTTTCAACAAGGCAATCGGTTCTGCCATGATAATAATATAATAATACATTTCATTTATAAGCGCCTTTCAAAACTCTCAAGGTCACTTCAGTCACAGTCACAGGATACATACATACATACATACATACATACATACATACATACATACATACATACATACATACATACATACATAACAATCGATTAATTCGTGGAATAATAAACTGATCAATTATTCATCGATTAGTTGGTTGAATAATTATTTGGTTTATTAATTTAAAAAAAATCAAGATTACATAACTTTGAAGAATCAAAAGAGGCTCACAGTCACAGCAGAAATAAACGAGTCCATCAAGTAGTAATCAGCTCGTCGATGTCCAGACAGGTTAAAGTTCTCAGGGCAATCCACGCTCACCATATAATTGGTGGCTTTTTGGGTGAGAAAGTCAAACACCCGGATCTCGTCGTTTTTAAATGACAACTCGCCCTGAAAAGTATCATTGGGTTGTTCATTTGGAGGATGAATACATTCATTACAAATGAACGAATATGTGACACACGACTCATTTTATTGTAATGGGCGATTAATGGTGACTCAGTCTTTTCCGGTTTTGAAAGTGATGACGGTCTAGGTGAAAGACATTCAACATTTTGTGGAGGCCAGATGTGAGTCCCACTTTGTACCTTGCTGCCGTAGATGGTTGTTTTTCGTTTGCAGATATCTTCGGTGAAAGCCATCATCGAAAAGGCTGCGGTCAGGCCACCTTCAAACTCCATGTTCACAACCTGCAAGAGAAACGACAACAAAAATGGCAATAATCAGTGGGGTAAGAAGAAATATTTTTGATTTTGAGCGGGTATCCATTACCAGAAACTTCATCGTAGAAACTACGTACTAAGACTTCATCTACGTTTTACTCCTGGTGCTTTCTACTATCTTTGTGACTTTTTTATTTCCTGTATAGGATAGTTGTCCATGTTAAGCGCTTTGGTACAGCTTCAACTGTTGTTAAAGCGCTATATAAATCAATATGTATTGTATTGTATTTTATATTGCCATTTAAAATTTGAGATCTTTGAACCTGGTTACTGCAGACGTCATTGTCACATTCGTAGACACATCTGCCATATGGTCCGTTCCTCAGGGCCTCAGATATAGTCTCGATATCTGGCAAATTGTCGGGACATAAATCGGACATCGACCGGCCAATGCAACCCTAAGGTGGTGGTGGGGGGGGACATAAATAAATAAACATACAACACAATACAATACAATACAATACAATACAAATAAAGCAAGATCAGGCCATCAAAATCTACCACATTCGTTACAGTGATCACCTGTTTGACCCTGTCCAGGTAGATTTTGCATGCAGAGTAAGCACAGGTGTCCTCGACAGAACAGTCCAGGCAACGATCACCGGCCCCTGCTGGCTGATGCGACATGTCTCAGGTCCAGAAATATTTTCAAATATTATCCAAAAATTCATTGAGTTGAAGCTCCCCTCAAAATAAAAAAGAACATAAGACAATACCGGTACCTTGTTCTCTGGACTGAAGTGGCTGACAAAACCAAACGACGTCACTTTCATACACCTGCAAGAACAAACCGCAATGTCACACCTTCCTTTTTGGATTGAAAACAAAATCTCTCCCCTCCATAACATTATGAGCGATATTATACTGCTTGGTGTGAATGAGTTGAGGCTTTGTCATAGAACCAGGTGTCGTCGGTTTAGGAATAAAAAAAGAAGTAAACCTAATCTGACCAAGAATTCTGAACACGGAGGTGCCAAGTATGGAGCCTTGTAGCACTTTTTGGTTGGAAAGTTTTACCTGCGTGATCCGGCCCATTGATAGATCAGATCAATGTCGTGGCACGATTTAGCCAGAAGAGAGAACGAGCTCTCTGCTTCATTCCTCCAGTTTCCCCGAACGTAGGAATGTGCAAAATGAAAAAAGCCAACCTGAAAAAAAGAGATTAATCGCATGTGCGTGTACGAAAATATATCTTTGCATATTTTGGCTAAGTGTCACTTGATTCCTACTTACTGGCTCCAAGTGCTGGATGTGGATCACATCACCGATGACACCGTTGTCAATCAACTCCTGGGAAAAAAAAACACAATTTGATTGCCATTTTAAAAATACATTAAAGGTATTTTAGGAGGAAAATGTCAATAGGAATATGAAGAAATGAATTCAAACTATACTGAAAGTGATTTTTGTTCTTAGCTTTTGCCTGTTTAATGATAATTGATATGATGTATTCTCCAATTATGTCAAAACACCATCAAGCTATCCAGTCGGTCATAAAAGTAATTATTTACCCTGAGAAGGACCTGAGCCATTTTAGCTCCATTTAGTCCCACCCAAGTTGCCAAACTGTTTGACCAGCGGCGGACCGTCAAGGCCTGCAAAGCCTTCTCTGCTGGCCTAAAAATATCTGAATCACGGACTGATTGTAATTAATTTTTGTCCATGAATTCTTATTAAATAATTCCAAATTGCCTTTCAGCTTCCATTCATTACATTCCCCCTGTTGCACTGCTTCCATATGTGTGTTTTCATATTGAAGCATTTATAATAATAATAATAATAATAATAATAATAATAATAATAATAATAATAATAATAATAATAATAATAATAATACATTCCATTCATAAGCGCCTTTGAAAACTCTCAAGGACACTTTACAGTCAGGATATTTTTTTGTGGGTAAGCAGCGGCAGCCACACGCACCAGCGTTCACTCAACCCGGTCAATCACATTTCAGCCATCAAATGTTACCAAGGTCAGAAATCTACCTGCATTTAAGACTCTAACCAATCAGATTTCGAGTTAGCAACCCAAAAGGGGTTGCTGGTTAATGTTAGAGTTTTTGCAAACTATGATTCGCTACTCACTAGCCAATCATAGTCTGCGAAAACAGCTCTGATCATAAACCGTGAGTCACTAACGGCTAGTAATAAGAGCATACTGGCCAGAGCTAGCACACCGTATCGGTAGCGAGCTGCATCAGCTAATATATTGTGTTGATTTAATAGTAGTTTTAATAATAATAATAATAATAATAATAATAATAATAATAATAATAATAATAATAATACATTTCGGATTGGATTGGATGTACCTTTATTCGTTTCGCATGAGACATTTACATTTGACAGCAGCAAAGTTATGAAAGGAAGAGGAAAGGAAAGAAAGACGTCGTAAACAAAATACAAGCCACAATGGCTGAAGGAGAAGAAGAAATGGATTTGATGGCAGATAGACTGTAAAAGCCATTTTAAAGGCGGACTTTTCAAGAAAAAATGGACATCATGAAGAAGGTTCGGTCAGTTATTTCCTGGCTAATGGTACCCTCTAGTGGGCTTGCAGGTCATCACAACCACCCTTTTTTCAGTCTGGATTGATTCAGATGAATCACTACTGAAGGCCTAGAGATGAAATCCATGGCCCGCCACTGTTTGACAGTTTATTAGGATCTACTTTCAAGGCGACAAGACACAGATACATTTAAGAAAGCTTTTAAGAGAGGGAAATTGCAAAAATCGAATCACCTTTATCTTACAGATATAAGGATCGTATCGTAGAACATGACCCACGCATAGCATCACGCCGCTCTTCAGGCACGCCGCCACAATCTCGATGCAGTCTTCGGCCGTCGTCTAAACTCAGAAAGAGGTGTGGAGGAATACGTTTTCATTTCGGCAAAATGCAACGGGATGAGAGTACAGTGATCCTACGCTACTTTGCGGTTCACTTATTGCAGTTTTAGTGCATCGAGGATTGTTTATCAAGGGAAAAAAAGCATCCTAGTCCCCATTAACCGCAAAAAACGAGGGATTACTGTAGTCGCGATTGCGCAATAGGGGCAGGTGTTGTTATTTATCATCTGAACAAACATTGTTATTGGAAGAGTGATTCAAATCTAAACAAATCCGACTTGTATTGAGTTTTGTCATGCACTGCAAAAACATACCATTCAACATCTCTTTGTCATACACGTGACTGTCATGATCTGGTTGGAGACCAACTGGTGGCGCTGTCGGCCCTGCCTGCACCTGCACAGGTGCTGGTCGTCCCGATCAGTGACACTCAAAAGGACTCCCGGCATGACCATTTGCTGTTGGGTCATTGTTGTATGCAATTGTATGCATTGTATGCTATGCATGTGTTTATTTAATTAACCTTGGCGGACTTTTACTCTTGATTTTCTTTTGATACTTTGTATTTTTTCTGTTGAGATGATTTCGATGTTTTAGATTTTGTTCCTGCTGACATTATTTTAATACAATTTGTCAAACACAATCTCCTGCTCCCTCGTGCCTGCTTTTTGGGATCCCCAACCGCCATCACCAACTTGCAAACCGTGACAGTGACATGTTATTTTTCCCCAACCATATTGTCACTCACGGCCATTGGTTTCTCCAGAAGAACATGGTAGCCCTTCTTCGCAAACGCCACTGTAGGCTCCTGACACACACACACACACACACAAACACACGCACACAGAAAAAGACAACAAGGTTGTGGGAAGACAAGTCAATATGGATGATATTAGTCTTAAATATTGACCTTATGAAGGACGTCTGGAGTACAAATTAAAACGGCATCGGCACACTTCTCTCTTTCAGCTAAAATGCGCCAGTCTAGGAAAGGCGAGATTAAAAATGGAACGAGGCACATCGCTGTCAGAATTTTAAGGTGTTGCATACTCACCTTCGTACAGGTTCTCTTCTGCAATGTCGTACAATTGTTGGAATTTGGTGCGGGCAAACTTCCTGGGATCAGCGACTCCAACAACCTGGAATAATGTCATAATACTGCACAGAACTGCAGCTTTTAACATTTATTGCAGGCTCCAGTACCCGCTCTTGTTGATCTCGGATGTCATGAAATTGGAGGCAATAAACAGATTCACAATTGATTTATTTTTCTTGCCCCTTTGGCAGATGAAGACTCCAAAGAATCACGTGAGTATTTGGGGAAAATCACTCACCAGTGATGAGACATTGGGATTAGACAATGTGTAGCAACGTGATGTAAGACTCCTGGAATGTTGCAGTTATCAGAAATTAACTATTGATATTGAGATTCATTGGATTTTTACCGATGTCAAATATATTTAGACTTTTTTTGGTGCTTGGAAATCGTGAATGTGATTTTATTTCTTCATAGAGATGAATATAAAGAACAAATCAGAAAATAACAGCATTGTTGTCACTGGACAGAGAGAGTAGTTATCAAATTCGCACCTCTATATTAAAAAAATAAATATAATAAAATAATCAGGTTTGTCAATTGGCCTACCTTCACACGGTCAGGGTGGATGATGGAATAGCGGGAGTAGATCTCTCCTCGACAACCTGCACCCACCACGATGACCCTGACAAGTGGACTCATAATGACGTCGACAACCTTTCGTACTCGTCTGTGCTCGTCAAGTCGGATTTTTTTCCCTCAAGTCTCGGTGTCCCTTTGGAGTTTTGCGTTGTGTTCCTGAATAACCACACAATCAGTCAATCTGTAACTTGTCTCGGATAGTCAGTCACAAGCCCCGCCTTGTCGCGTTTTATGAATCCTTAGAATTGTGAGGTTTGCTTGGGATGTTGGTAATTGTTACAATATTTATAAATCATTCCATTTAAAATTGTCCTGTCATTAAATTTTTACTTTTTTACATGTTGATTAAGATCTTGTTTTATACTTAAACTAAATGCTTGGTCACGACAAATGAACGGTACATAATAAATATACACCATAAATACACATTTATAAATATATTTGCTATTTTTAGTTTGAACACACTACACAATAAATTGTTTTGGGAATATCAACTAACCGTTAGTAAAGTCAAATAAACGATTACCGTTGATTTACCGAAGGAATAGCGCTCGGGACGACACTCGCTGTTAAGAAAACCCCAGACGACGAAATGGCGCACTCGGGTATTTTCGGCTCACTTCGTCACACTACTACGAAGGTCACGTGACACAATTTGTGCAATGGCGTGAGAGCGCTCAAGTCCTGTTACCTACAAACATCCGCCTGTGATGCTACCTAGCTCGCAATTTCGCATTTCGTTTGTTTTTATAAATTTCCAAAGTGGCGTACGGATGAATTTTTAAATCCACACGTCTCTTTAATGATCCGGGGTTAGACTTGTGATCATTTGGAGCGTCTTTTTTTTTTGAAGAAAATACTACCCGAGATTTAGCATTAGCTAGCCTACAAGCTGTTTCCCCCACAAACTGCTAAAAGGTGAACGGCAACGCCATGAATGTTGACAGCACGAACCAGTCCACCACCGGAGCTTCGTCTAACGCCACCACTTCTTTAACTTCAAGCAACTGTATCGTGAATGAGAATGCGACCAGCAACGTCGGCAACAACCCCGTAGTGACCAGCAACGGTAGTTGATATTGATAATATACTATGGAAATTTGAGAACTCTGACTTGTGTTTGCTTTTCAACCCGTAAACAAACATACGAATAATAGTTCTTTTTAGAGACTAGATGACATATTTAATCCAATAATGTGTATTTTGTCTCATTTTATGGATCTCGTGTAACCTTGAGTTATCTATGAGAAGGTTTCTTCAGCCGTCATCTGTACAAAAGTGAAGGTTTCGGACGTTTCGCCTCCTATCCAAGAGGCTTCGTCAGCGAACTAAAGTCTGACGAAGCCTCTTGGATAGGAGGCGAAACGTCCGAAACCTTCACTTTTGTACAGATGACGGCTGAAGAAACCTTCTCATCGATGGACCACTCCTGTACGACTGAGAACTTACACAGACGTAACCTTGAGTTACGAACTACTTTGTTCATCGACGTTCTTTGAAGGTTTCGGACACTATAACCGGGACTATCGATATATCCGACCCTGTTTGCATGTAATTTTCTCCGTGCGTGCATAGAAATAGTATCGATATAACCGGGACTATCGATATATCCGATTTCGATATAACAAGACTTTACTGTATGTGTGTGTGTGTATATATATATATATATATATATATATATATATATCCTTTCTGTCCAGACATGGCGGTGCCAGACTCTGCTATGATTGGTCCCTGCTCTCAGGTTGGGGGGAGCAGAGGACTACTCCCTGCGGCTACCCTGATTACTTCTATTGTCCTGAATGATTACTTCTATTGTCCTGCCTGAGTATGAGGTCTACGACTGGCCTGATTGCCCCATTTGCTCTGGTATCTGCTCCCCGCAACCTGAGACCAGGGACCAATCATAGCAGAGTCTGGCACCGCCACGTCTGGACAGTAGGGATATATATAGGGAGTAAACTACCAGCAAAAGACTTTAGTTCACTGACAAAGCATCTTGGATAAGAAGCAAAACATCCTACACCTTCAAAGAAGTACAGATGACGGCTAAAGAAACCTTTTCATCGATAGACCACTCCTGTACGACTGAGTTTACACAGACGAACTACTTTATTCGTTATTACATTTACGATAAAACATTGCACCGATTCAGTTAAAGCATCCTTCTGGAAAGCTCAGTTAAAAAGTGTGATCGTGATTCATGCCATGTGTCCCTTATTTCACAATGTCTTCATGTATGGTTTGGACTTCTGGTTAGGATGGCTACTGGACATTTTTACTCTCCTGCTTGATAAACATTCTCACCTGCACGTCAGACCGCTGCAGAAGTCTTACATCACGTTGCTACACATTGCCTAATCTAATCGAATAGCTATCAGATGGTGGGTGGCGAGCAGTAACTTTTACAAAAAAAAAAATACAATCATTTGGATTTACTTAATCTCATAATGCAGTGGATTACATTTCTTCTTTTGGATCTCTGTTAATAATACAGCGTCGACTCCGACCCCTGCCGTGACATCATCATCAGACTCGTCTGTGCCCAATGGAGTTTATGTTCCAGGAGGCATCACCAACGGAGATGTAAAGCCTACCGTCGCCACAACCCCACTGGCTGACTTTGTCATGCAACTGGAAGAGTACACTCCCACGGCAAGTCTTGCTTTCTCGCCTTTCATACTGCACGTACAATAACACACAATAGTTGTTTCGTTGTGGTCAATAAAGCTTTTATAACAATTGACATGAGGTGGAGACATGCAGTTTTCTGATGATCCAAATTGAGATTTTCTAGTCAATGCAGAGTATTGTGCCACTCAGGTTTGGATTCACACTTGTTTCTGTTTTTTGTCAGATTCCCGATGCAGTGACAGGCTACTATCTCAACCGGGCAGGCTTTGAAGCATCTGATCCAAGAATGTATGGTTTTCTTGGTTCTGGGAATTGTTAAACATTCACTGTGGGATGTTGGAACGCATCGTGAAATCAAATATATATATATATATATATTTTTTTTTTTCGTCCTCCGCAGAATCCGTTTGATCTCGCTTGCCTCGCAGAAGTTCATTTCAGACATCGCCAATGACGCTCTGCAGTATTGTAAAATGAAGGGGACTGCATCTGGAAGCTCAAGGAGCAAGGCGAAGGTCTCCTTCCATTTCCTCATGTCCTCCCACATCTCTTAAAAATGAAAATAAAGTGATACCTCTATTTTTGACCATAATCCGTTTCAGAAACCTGTTCAAAACCGATTTGTTCAAAAACCGAAACACCACTTTCCATTCAAATCAATGTAAAAAATCGTAATCCGTTCAGTCTAGAAAACAACTTTTTAACTATTTCACAGCATAACCCGGATAAAAACTTAATAATAGAGCAGGTCATGTGTAAAATTCCATAAAAACAAACTATAATGTTTTATTTTCACCAATTTTTAACATCAACAACATCAAGATCTGCATAAAAAGCTCTCTATCTGTCTGCCACGGGGTGTGTTGGCACCTATCCCAGCTGTCTTTAGGCAAACACAGGGCACACTAACTTTTCAAACCATCCTCTGCTTGCTTTAAAATCATACTATTCAGGAAATCTTAACCAAATATGTCTGCATTTTTGCAAAAATAAATCAACATTAATGCGTCGGTCAGGAAGTGACGTATAAGAAAGCGGAGGGTAGTCGAGTGATGCATTCAGATGCACTCAGTTTGGTTGAGAACCAAATTTCGGTTGTATACCGGGGCATAAAAAATATGACATTTTTGGTTGAAAACCGAATGGTATTAGAACCGAGACGTTCAAAAACTGAGGTTTAACTGTATTTGCATATCTATATGGATTTGTTCCCTTCCTGATACATTGTTGTTCTGTTTTCTTCTTTTTATTTCTAGGATAAGAAGTACACTTTGACAATGGAGGACTTGGCCCCTGCACTTTCAGAATACGGCGTCAATGTCAAGAAGCCCTACTACTTTACATAGAATGCAGGCTACTTTTGCTTTCGCTTGTTTTAATTTCTGGCCAACATCATTTGTTTGTCAAATTGCTGATTTTCAATCACAGTGCTTTAACACAAAATTTGAAGTTACTCTTTATTTTTGTGGTTACATCTTTGATTTTTTCTTGTTTGCAAATATGTGTTCGATTGTACAAATAAAACCTTAAATACGAAACCGCTTTTGGATCTCTCGAGTTTTTGCATCGTTAACTGAATCCAGAAGCTGAATCCAGAACCGGCTCTTAGAGCCGGTTCTATGAAGTGAATGACTGGCTCTTAATAGGGATCCACTTATAGGAGCCAATTCCGTAACGTCACGTGAGCACTGCTATTGTATACGTTTCCAGAGTTTATTTTAATAATGTGCCTTTCAAAACTGTAAAGGACACTTTACAGTCACAGGATATTTATTTTTCTGCGGGTGAGCAGCGGCAGCCAGATGTGCCAGCATTCACTCAAACGGGAAGCAACAGACACACACACACATTTTGCTGGCTATGATGTAACAATGTCAATGTGGTTCATGATTTCAGCCAATTTCATTGTTCTCCACTGTCTAAACTCTAAACCTATCGATCAAACCTCTCTTGACCACAAATGTGTGGAAACGCTTGGCTTCATGCTTGGCCAACATGAAGGTCCACCACAAGATGTGTTGCTTTTCCAGTCCGACAAGTCCATGTTTGATTTTTTGTTTGAATTGTGGACATTGTATCCTCTCAGCCAAAGAGGAAAAGAACCATCCTGTTGTTAAGAATTCAAAAAAGCATCAGTGATTAAATGGGGATGTGTGAAAACGAGTTATTCATTAATTTGCTGTGTGCTCTATATGTAATATTTGAAGGGATTTAAACATTCTAATGGGTTCCCCAAATTCATAACGGCCCTCGAGAGGAAACCATAACTACAATGTGGCCCGCGGCAAAAAAAAAAGACTTTGACACCCCTGGTCTAGTGATATCACTATAATGGGCACCTATTAATTAATTCTGGTTCACACCCGCAAATAACATTACACCATCGCTCCTGCCCATTATTCTTGGAAAAGATACAATTAGGAAGTTTCATTTGTGTTTAAAATATATGTATATATGAGAAAGGGCCTAAATAAACACGTAATAAAGCAAATTCGTTTAACGGCAATGCGTTTTGCGCGGTTGTCACACATTTGATTGGTTTAAATATTACACAACGCGTTTTCACTGGGTTTGTCCCAAAGTCATCTCCGTATTTCAACTTTGCCGTTTTCCGTAGAAATTTCCGGTTGTTCAAATTCACTTCTGAACAAGTGTTCACCGTGTTTATCATATCAATACGCGAACAGACTGAAATAATGTCCGTCCAAGCAACAAACCCCAACAATCCTGTTGTTTTCTTCGACATTACAATAGGAGGACAGGTGAGTTGAAAAAAATAAGTTCTGAGCTGCTGTCCGTAACCAAGATGGTTACTTTGTTCATCTTTGTTTGTGTCGCTTGAAAATAAAAACTGCATAAATGTATCTCTAAATATATGTTGTTGCTTCTTTTGTGTTATTTTAAGGTAGATAGTTACTACATCTGTTAAAATGTGCCATATTTTCCCAGTCTTGCTGCCAACATCGGTCGAGATTTTATTTACCCATATTTATTTTTGCTCACATGAGGTGTTTCGAAAGATAGAACTGTAGCTAATGTCAAATCAACTGTTTAGGAAACATTTTCTCCCCTACGTTTCAGGATGTAGGGCGGATGAAAATCGAACTTTTTGCTGATGTCGTCCCAAGGACGGCTGAGAATTTCCGGTATGTAATGAAAATTATACGTTTTCTGAAAAGAAGCCCTTTTTCCCAGCATTATAATTTAGTAAATACTTCCAGGAGATTTGCAGCTCCAAATGTTGCTTTGGTTTGTGAACGACAACAAGGAGAAATGTGTGTGTTTAAAAACTCCCTTTCAATGAAGTAGCTTCCCTGGATGAGCAGAAAACATGGATGGATAGTAGCGATCATTCTGCATCAATAAAAATGCCCCGACACCAGTGTCTGTGCCGATATTGTACGATTTACTGTAAATTATCATCATTTCTTGCAGGCAGTTCTGCACTGGAGAATTCCGGTAAGGCAGACTCCCTCTAAATATTATTGATGTTTCACATTGTGTGAATAAACATGTATCAAACAAAATCAAAATTTATGTCTCTTAGGAAGGATGGTGTACCTATTGGTTTCAAGGGCTGTACATTCCACAGGTATGGATTACACAGACAGAGAGAATCTACAGAGTTCATTGTGTTTTACTCATTATGTTGTTCATTTGCAGAGTAATCAAAGACTTTATGATCCAAGGAGGGGACTTTGTGAATGTGAGTATTTTCCGAGAGTAACTGGCAGCAGTGCCTGAGACATTTGACTTTCAGTATATTTGTGCCATAAATTATGTTATAATTTGTTGGAGCTCTCAGGAACATTGTTAAAAATTCCCCATCCAATAAATTGCCAAGTTGTAAACAATCGGGCTTTTGCTGGGCTCCAAGAAAATTGTAAATGCACCATTTTTGTGAGTTTAATGTGATCCAGTGTTTCTCATAGGGTGACGGTACTGGCATTTGCAGTATCTACAGGGGTCCATTTGCAGACGAAAACTTTCGAGTGAAGCATTCTATGCCTGGTCTTCTGTCCATGGTATGTGGTTTTCTTAACAATAAAGCAAATTAAATCTGTTGATGTACTTTGTCTAAAAAAAAAATCAATGGATGTTCCATTTTATTAACAGTCTAAAGTGGGAACATTTTCAGTCTTTGCTTTCATTTGTCGTCAGATTATTATTATTTTATTTGACACAGAAAATAGTAAATATGAAATTCAGTTTGTTCTGGTGGTATTAAGATTCTTTCATCATACTTCATCCTCAGGCAAACAGTGGTCCGGGGACAAATGGTTGCCAGTTTTTCATAACTTGTACAAAATGTGACTGGTTGGACGGAAAACATGTTGTTTTTGGTAAGCATGTAGCCACAATAATATGGATGTCGTTTTTTTTTTCTCTGTTAGCTATTTGGGCCATGAAAATGTCCTGAATATTCTCATTGGCTGTTGTTTCAGGCAAAGTTGTGGATGGATTGCTGATCATGAGAAAGATTGAGGTACTTTACACCAAATATCAGTTGACATCACTGAAGTCATCAAAATTAGAATCAGAAAGCCTTTAATCGTCCCACAATGGGGAAATTCTTAATATTACAGTAAAGTCTCGTTATATCGATATCGGTTATATCGATAGTCCCGCTTATTACGATACTATTTCTATGCACGCACGGAGAAAATTACATGCGCGCAGGGTCGGATATATCGATAGTCCCGGTTATAGCGATATTTTTCGGACTCCCGAGAATATCGATATAACGAGACTTTACTGTACTATCATGACCATATCTCCCCCCCCCCACCCCCCCCCTCAACGAAAATAAAAACTGTTTATCCCAACCCCCAACAGAATGTTCCCACTGGACCAAACAACAAACCCAAGCTGCCGATTCTCATTGCACAGTGTGGGGAGATGTGAGGGGCCCTTACAAGTTCCACTCTTCTATGTTTAGCGTCTAATTCCATTGTATATTTGAAACCCAAAGAAGATTCAGCCCAACTTTATATCATGAACTTGAAATCAATTGTTTTTACTAAAAAGCGTTTTGACATTTGCGTGTTTTTGTGAATTAAACAGATTTACAGTACTGTACTATATTTGTGAATGATGACAGCATTGACTGGCATAGAAGGGTCAAAATATTGATTGTTCCTATTGTTGCTACCCATACCATCAAGATTCACGAGAGTGATTATTCTTTTTTTTTTTTATTTTTATATAATATATTCATCGATAAATTGTGTACACCCGTTTCAAATCGCCCTTTTTCCCGGTTTGTCGATGACGTAATGACAGGTTAGTCATTGGTAATATACTGCCCCCTTGTGGTTTGGCGTCTAATAGCTACACTTGTCTGTTTTCCACCCCTCACTGAACACATTTTTATTACCATCGCGAAAAGAATAACAATGGTTTCAGTGATTTTTATTGGCATTTTAAACATTTATTTGGAATATTGCACTTGGTTATTTTGTTTTTTTATATTCAAAGTCAGGTACGTTTATTTCAAGGTTTCATTCCTCAGCAAGCCTGAGTTAATATGATTTTTTTTGCTGCGAGAACATGCTGTTCATGGTTTTTCATTAACAATGTTGCCAGGCAGTCAAAAAATGAGCTTTGGTGATTTGTGGTTGGTGTGAGCTCGTGAGCGATGATCAAATGTTTCCAACACTAAAAATCAAACCGAACGAGCGAGGAATCCTCTGCTGAATTTGCCCCACCCCCACCTCTTCTTATCCCAGCCATCCATACAAATCCTAGCTCGGCCCCTCCCCCATCCGGCCCTCTCGCTGTTCTGCCTTGGACCTCTTTCCAACTGGCACAAAAGAATCCTTATAGATGGAGAGACTGTTCTTCTGGAGGAAGGATCCCCTCCTCATTTTATTTGTGTGGGGAAGGGGTAGAGAGGTGGCTTCGTTGAAGGCTTTGCGACGTGAATGCAAATGCCATCTTTGTGTGGGAGAAGCTGAACAAGGAGCTCTTCGCACATCAGCCAATGCTCATAATAAACTGTGTCAGTGGAGAATTAACATCACAATGGCAGGAGGGGATGGGCAAGTTGCGGGGGGCGGTGCTGGCTCCAGCGGGCTTGTCTCACACCCAGTCTGGGTCTTTCCACTGGACTCGAGGTGCGGTTTTGGATTCCTTGTGAATTGTGATTTGCACAGGGCAATTGTATGCAGATTCTGTATGTTTTAGAATATCATAAAGTAGATAAAATTCCTGAATGTGATTCTTAACATGATGGAATGCAATCGATGGAATTTTCATTACATGTAACATTTTTATAAACGCCCAGGGGGGTGAAATATCAAATGAATTAAGGTCTACTCCAATCCACTGAGCTCACACAGAAAATTTCGACGACGCCGTGGGTAAAATGTTATTTACTTCGGACCCACCATAATTATTTAAATCTTCGGGATAAACAAATGGGCTTTTATGGTAGCAACGAACACATATTAAACATTTTAATGCTGTTGTTGCTAGATAAAACGTAAATATTTTAATGGGTGTATTTCGAACGTACTGTGTGGTTTATGACTTGATTTCTCATAATTCGTTACGCGTGATCCATGTATCGATTATCTGAGCCTTTTATGCTCTTGAAACATATATGAGCATCTGCAAATATGAAACAATGGTCTTCGGTCGGAAAAGGGTGCATGCCCTGTCCTGGTCGGGGAGGAGATCTTGTCTAATTGGACGAGTTTCATTATGTTTGCGGTCTTGTTCACGAGCGAGGTCAGAAAGACGCCGGAGATCGAGCTGGCGGATCGGTTCGGCGACTGTTGTGATGCGGACTTTATATCTACGTATCTGTCGGGGTAAAGGAGGGGCTTAAACCAAAAAGAGAAGTTTACCGGTCGATCTACGTTCCAACCATCACAGTTCCAGATCTCCCAACCAATCAAATCGCTGACTGGGCGGTGCTCAGCCCTGGAACTTTTGCCCAGCAGTTTAACAATCTGCCCAGTTCGATCGGCAACGGGAGCGGGAAGAAGAAAGCTGAGAGCCTGAAGGCAGTAGCCCCCTACCACCGCCGGCCCAGGTTACCATCTTGCACCGGGAGAGACAACAGAGAGCCGCCACCGGCAGAAGCCATTACCAACCAGTAGTGACCATGAGCAGCGAGGCCGAAATACAACAACAACCGCAGCAGCCTGCTGCCGACGTGGAGAGTCCATCTAGCCCGGTCGTCGCAGCTTCCGCGGTGGATAAAAAGGTCATCGGTAAGATTACGCCTGTAAATGAGCTTAATTACCCATTTAGTTTATTGATCTAGCTAGCCACCAAATCGCAGGTTAATGTTTACCAGCACCTTACAACTTTTCCAAATGGTGGACATGACAGAAATAGTAAATCTGCCCAAGCAATCCAAGTGTCACCCACTCTCCGAGTATGTGAGTTTCAAGTTTGAGACGGTTATAGAACAGAAATAACCGCATGATTTTTAAACACGCACCTTAACGTTTTTGGCGAGTTTAAACGCAGGCTGCTGTTACGTTTGATTGGGGGCTTTATTTATTCAAATGCGGTGATTGAGTACTTTCCAGTTATGTTGGCCTTCTAACGTCCGTCCACGGGTGCCACGTTACCGGCCGGCCGTTACAAGTTCGACCGACACTTTCTTTATGGGGTTTAGATTTGTAGAAAATCCATTTAAACACGCGGTTACCCCCTTATAATTCGACTCATAGAAACCAGCCTCGACCGTCTCCCCCGTCGGCGAGCTAATGCTAACTTACGGCCGTCCCTTTGTTCGTCGTCTTAACTCGGGTTCCCGTGGCCGTTACTTTCCCCCATGAAACTGTTTCGCCGCTCACCCTCAAAACTAGAGCACGATATAATTGAAGCCTGTTGAAGAAGCACTTAAGTACGGCACAGCTTAGAAATAAATTTGAATTCCACTTTACGTGTCACCTGCGGCCTCCGTCAGCTGCTTAACGGGGGTGGTGGGCTGGCTAGGCTAAAGCGAGCTCGTCTATTTTCACGGTTGAAGGGGACACCCAAAATGTCGGACGGACACTTCTTGCACTCGTTTTCGTTTTCTTCTTGGGCGGTGCGATTCAGACGAATGGTTTATTTTCGGACATTGTGAAATTTCACTACATATAAATTAGGGTGTGTTGAACTAGTTGGCCCTCTTTCAACCACATGGCTGCGAAGCATTAGGCTAGTTAGCTATATGAATTAGCCATGCTAACTAACAAGCTCTGCTAACATGTCATCGCGCGACACCACCACGTGCACAGCGCGCT
The DNA here is from genome assembly GCF_051943395.1 of Hippocampus bargibanti. Classification (NCBI taxonomy): domain Eukaryota; kingdom Metazoa; phylum Chordata; class Actinopteri; order Syngnathiformes; family Syngnathidae; genus Hippocampus; species Hippocampus bargibanti. Next base: position 29,695,311 of record NC_142734.1, read on the forward strand.
CTGGTTCATCGCAGGCCACTAGATTATATACTGGTGGAATCTTCATTAATTTAAAGTTTAAACACGCATACGTTTTAAATCGGACGTCACGACTAGGGTTTACAGTGGTCAAAGTGGTCGGCGCATTTTCCCACCGAAGCCGTCGTGACCTACTTCACATGTTCGAAGTACAGTACGTTTCAAAGAACCTCACTTAGAACCTGAGTGAGCATGAATCCTCGTACAAAAATTAATGCTCTCTCGTAACAGTAAATACAATTTCACCAAATAGACATATATAGTTTTTTTTGTGCTTTTGACATACCCGTCAACATGTTAAATCAAGCCCAGCCCTGGGTGCAAATTAAATATTTCCCGTTCATAGTTTATTAAAGAGACTCCCTCTGTATCCAACCCCAAGTAATGCCTCAATAAAGCCATAATAACAGTAAATATTACTTTTTAAACATTTGCAAAGAATTGTTAGCTGTACATGTGGGGGAAATCTTAAAATTACCACCTTTTAGTTCCAGTGTTTTCATTTTATTTTAATTGTAATTTCCACACGATACCCAGTTAAACTATTGACGGTAACTGAGTTTGCCTTACTGCATGCCATTCATGAGCCCTGTCATATTTTCTCCCCCAACGTGTCATGACTCACCCATCGTGAGCCTGGCCTACATTCGCGTCCATACATACCAGTTGAGTATCAGGAATGTACAAACTTGTCATACTGTGTAAACTATCTGCATTCACAATGTAATGGCCATAAGTATATGATAATTGGAATTTATCTGGTTATGTATAAAAATTTGATAAAACGTGATCTACAACGAAAATGTGTTGGTCCCAATTGGCTTTTAGCGGTGCTTGTTGAGTGCAGCTGGCTTCGCTCTAAAAAGAGAGTCGCAATTGGCGGTTAAATATAACTTCTAAGCAATGCTACTGAAGTTATTTGATGCCGTTACTGCCCCCCAACCCTAACCCCACTCAGTAAAGGTCTAAAGTGGGTGTGACTCGTGCTAAAATGCAGGTTGCGAAATGGCCTGTTTTCTATATATGAAGTGAAAGGCACACAGCAAATTAATTAAGGATATTGGAATTCATGATCAGCATTGGTTAACCCAAAATTTTTTGATGCTTCCCATGTGAGATTTTTTTTTGTTACATGCTGTGATTCCCCTATCATCGAAAACGTTATATTTTATGCAATACTGTACAATATACCATAACTGTGGCGGCCATTTGGCAAGCTGTCATAATTTTTATCCTCAGAAAAGAGATTGACATGAGCCTTTATGGTAATTTAGAAGTTAAGGCCGTCGAAAATACTGTTGATGAGAGCTTTCGGGGATTTGTTGCCGTTTTAATTTAAGAAATGTCTCAATTTGCACCGTGTGTCATCTCCTGGGAAACAAACTGGTGATCATAACAGAAAAATGGCAAAAGAATGACGCAGTAATAAGCTTGTAGAATATGACGAAGTACGGTACTTACTGTTTCTGCTCTTTCGAGTGTATAACACTACAATGTTGTCTCTCTAATTAGCCACCAAAGTCCTGGGTACAGTGAAATGGTTCAACGTCAGGAACGGATATGGTTTCATCAATCGGTAAGTGGACCCCCCCCCCCCTGGCGCGCCCTACTCCACACCTGTTCTTTTTAAGTAGCCCTGGAAATGTTTTGAAGGGACGAGTGCAATCCTATTATAGCTCTGATTTGCCCACGACGCTGATGGGACAATTTTCTCTTACCTCTTGCTGCGTTGTTCGTGCGCAGCTTAACACTCGTGACTTTAGCTGCAGTCTGTTCAGTCTGCAATGTTTCACTAACTACACGTCATCTTCTTTCCGCAGGAACGACACTAAAGAGGACGTTTTTGTACACCAGGTAGGTGTCGTGACAACATGTTTTTGTATTTTTACGTTATAAGATTGGCTCCTTTTATTAAAATTCCATATAGCAAATGCTAAATTGTGTGATAGCGCACTCAAAAAGATTACAGTTTAGCACTTGGACGTTTTTCATGCTGAACATTTCATGAGCGCAACTACAAGCATGAAACAGAATCTCAAGCGATTTATTCATTTTGATTGAATATAACAGAGCCAAGCACAAACATACAAAAAGGACCCTTGTTTGGTAGAATTTGTTGTGGTTGTGAACACTAAAAGGACTGAACAACTTGAAATTCCGTAATTTGTATGAATTAATTATATTATATATATACAGTAAAGTCTCGTTATATCGATATTCAAGGGAGTCCGAAAAAATATCGATATAACCGGGACTATCGATATATCCGACCCTGTTTGCATGTAATTTTCTCCGTGCGTGCATAGAAATAGTATCGATATAACCGGGACTATCGATATATCCGATATCGATATAACGAGACTTTACTGTATATATTAATATAAATAAATGTATAATATAAATAAATTTATTAGTCGTTTTTGAGAGCTGCTAACTTATCAAATTTCACTACCAGAAAAATTTGTCAGAATTTAGATATTTGTAACATTTAGGCAAGAAAATTAGTGCGTTTCTATGGTATTTAAAAAAAAATACACCTCATAAATATAATTTGTTGCATGCCGCATGGAATTTATCGTGCCCCAAAACATCCATCCGTTTTTCAGAACCGTGCCCGGTTGCTTGTCGGTATCCAGAAAATGTGTTCTTTAATTATTAAAGTGCAATAAGGAGCGCTCAAAATTGCGGTGCTGTTTTTGAAAAATGTCGGCCCTACGACTTGAGCGTTTGCAGCTTTTGCAGGGCTTCTTTTTTTTTTTTTTACTCTTGATTTGTCATTTCAGACAGCCATCAAAAAGAACAACCCGAGGAAATACCTTCGCAGCGTTGGCGATGGAGAAACTGTGGAATTTGACGTAGTCGAGGGAGAGAAAGTAAGCGTGTCTCCGTTATCGCGGGCCCCTCAATCCGCGCCCCTTTTCTCACGGCGTCATTCCGTGGTCACCGCAGGGGGCGGAGGCGGCGAATGTCACCGGCCCAGGGGGCATCGCGGTCCAGGGAAGCAAGTACGCCGCCGACAGGAACCGCTTCAGACGCTATCCCCGAAGGAGGGGTCCCCCTCGCGGCGGCGACTATCCGGAGTACTACCAGAGCGACGGAGAGGGCGAGCCGGGCGCCGGAGGCCGGGAAGGCAAAGGTGGCCGGGAAGGCGGAGAGAGCGCCCCCGAGGGAGACTCGCAGCCACAGCCGCGTAGGCCTGCCTACCCCGGCAGACGGCGCTACCCCCAGTACTTTGTACGTGGACCTGAAGCCGCGCGACTTCTTCATTGCCGTTCTGCACTCTCTACAAATCTTTCCTCGTGTCTGTTTTCAGGCCAATGAGGGCGATGAGAACCAAGGGGGTCCGGACCAGGGAAACAAACCCGCCAGGCAGAACTACTTGAGAGGCTTCCGGACAAGGTACGCATTTGAGCCTTGCTAAAAAAAAGCTCAAACACATTACTATTGGTTTTTGAAACTGGGTTTCCGCTAGTGGGAAAACGAAGCTTTATGAAGCACTCATGATGGTTTTAGATTTCTCTAGATCAGGGGCGCGGACCGGTACCGGTCCGTGGGTCATTTGGTATCGGACCGCGCAGAAAGAATAAGTAATTTACATAATTTCAGTTTTATTTATTATCTGAGTCCGAACTATGTTTTATTTTGAAACATTTCCAGATTACATCCGTCTATGATTTACTCTTGACGCACGCCAAAACGCTTTTCTAGGTCACGTGATACATACCGCTAAAGTTAGCCCACCGCAAGCTAGCAAAATGACTATAAAAACAAACATCTTTGGAAAGTTACTTTTTGAATGGGAAAAGGCCCAATGAGGAGACCCAGCGATGTTACCAGGACTCTGTTAATAAAGTTGTATAACAATACACAATGGCTTCACGTTTATTATTATATTTAAAGGACAACCGACGTCTCCGGACAACTTGTGTCCATAATTTGTAAAATGGCTTCAAATGACTTCTACTGGGCGTATTTTAATAAGATTCCACCGCATGTAGCTATATTTTACGTTTTAAGACTCGCGCTGAACATTCAGGAAGTCTTGTTTTTGAGTTGGTGACAAGTCCGTACGTGACGTCACGAAAGGACCACCCACTGACCGTGAAAAGGACGCATTGTCCTTCCATGAAGTCAATGTATTTTGCTGTACTGTTTTTTGAAAACCTTGTGTTACACCCAAAAGCCGCCAGAGGGGGTCCAAGCGCCATTTCATTTCTTACCGTGTGAGATGATGCAGAAGTATTTGGGAGTGTTTAAATTCTAAAAATGCCTCTTGGAAAGGTGCTTCGAAACAATTTCCAATCCGCTTTTATGACAGGTGAATCTACACTGACCATTTTGATATTTGTAACTTTCGGGCAGCCACATCGAAAGCAAAGGCGATATCGGACTTTGCTTGGCAATACTTGTGATGTCGCACTGGAAATTCACATTTATAAAACTGCTGTTTTTTTCCCCCAAAATGACAACTTGACAGACAGTGTGTAGCCACAAGAGTTAAAAAAAGTAAAATGAAATGTAACTATTCAATGGGGCTTGAGGAGGAGCCTGGTTCTTTGCCACCCATCCTTGCATCATGCTGTGTAACAAGCCTGAAACGATAACCCACTGAGGTATGGCCGTTTTTGCTGACAGCCCACTAAACTTTTCTCTTTCCCCCAAACAATGTACCGCAGGGGTCCGCCCCGTCCCAGACCCGTGCGGGACGGCGAGGAGGACAAGGAAAATCAGGGCGGCGAAGGGGGGCCCAACCAACAGCCCCGCCAGCGGCGCTACCGCCGCAACGTCAATTACCGCCGCCGGCCCCGCCCACCGACCGGCGGCAAACCCGGCCAGGACAACAAAGAGGCCAAAGCGGGGGGCGACGCCTCCGTAGAGAAGACGCCCGCTCCCGAGGCCCAGCAGGGTGGGGCTGAGTAGGGGACAACCCGCCCACCGGCACCGACCATCTTTGAACATCGTCCGGGTGAGCGCCTCAAAACTGGCAACTAATTTGCCGCGATGCTAATGAGCTGTGACCGAAATTGCAAATGTTCTCTTGCAGTTTTTTTTTTTTGTATCAACATGAAACATCCAACAAGATCAGAGCAATAAAGATTTGACTTGATGACCGTCACAAGCTTGCACCATGCGTTTGAACAGATTACCACCGATTGCCTGCAGGTTCGATGCAGACTATTTTTTTTCTCCCTCCCTTTTTACTTGACAGCTACCAACACATTTTGGGGAAACGCCACGTTTTTCTAAATCTCCTAAGTTTTTACACCAAATGGTTTTTTCAAGGAAAAAAAATGAATGAATGAAATTTGATATCTGGTCAGTTTGACATTTTTCAATAACTTTTTATCTATTGGAACATTTTAAATGAAATGCAAGCTCAAATAAAAGTCCAAAAAACCAAGGACGATGGAGTGATTGTTTTTATTTAGTCGATGTAGGCAACTGTTAGTTTGAAATTTCACAAAAATGACATGAGGCTGATCACTGAAGGATTATTTTTGGTAGCAAGAAAAGAATAAGATGACACCCACTTCAGAACAATGCATTAACCAGTTTTCAACTTGCTCGGAAGAGGCTAATGTTTGTCTACATTTAGTTTACAATTCAAATATGAAGATGAATTTAATTATATGTACATTCTAAAAAAGGGGGAGCAAACAATTTTTATTTATATATAAAAAATATTATATATATATATATATATATATTTATATAAAAATTGGATGCAAATAAAATAAAATATATACATTTTTATTTCATTCAAAAAAATTGATAAAATGGATGCATTTTAGGGTGTGGGTGGCAGTGGAATGAATACAACAAACTTGATAAAGGACAGAGTTCACCGCCTGTGGTGCCAATGACATCATATGCACATGTAAGAAACATTTTCTCGCTGTTGTGTCGGAAATTCATTAAAATATTCACAACTTCAAAATAAAAGCGAACTTTTATGCTACTTTAAAGGACAACCGACCTCTCCGGACAAGTTGCGTCCATAATTTTTAAAATAACTTATACTGACCACATTTTACAAAGACTCCACCGCATATAGCTATATTTTACGTTTTGAAACGCGCTGAATATTCATGAAGTCTTGTTTTCGAGTTGATGCCAATGCCAGAAGTGATGTCGCGCAGGGAACGCCCCTTGACCAAGAAAGCGACACACAATGCATTTTGGGTACTTTGTTTCGTCTGAAAACACTGTGTTAATCGCGAAATTAGAAGTAAAACTACATAACGCGATGGTGAATCGTTGTGTGGCAGCCAATTGCGGTAACACGGAATTGACATGCACACCACAAGCACTGGACGGTACAGTATTATTCCGACAGTCTATTCTTTGAATCGAACATGAATGTTTTTCTTGACCCCGTGATTAATTCTAAACTGGATGAGTAACAAGAAAGGATCTTTTTATGAATCTCAACTCTCTGAAGCCATTGTTTTGATTCTGGAGCAAGGCCGTTTGTGAAGGAGGTTCCCGATGAGGCCGAACATGGGGGCGGGACATTCTGAATCTCTCCAATTTTTGAGCTCATTAATGGCAGTTTTGGACAACTTTAAGCCATTTTTATTGGTGTTTTGTTTGACTAAAAATATCAGCCTGCATGTTTTGGGTGTTTTAGATGCTATAAAACGTTTTTCTGATGTCAGGAAACAAAAAAAAATGGTGTTGGTTGTCCTTTACGGATGAACATATTTTCCGGTGTTTAAGCCACACCCAAAGGCCTTCATTTTCAGCACAAAATGACCCCGCGCTTTATAATCCAATGCACCTTATATGTGAAGTAATATTAAACCACAACAGCTCTCGGAATTACTGTCAGCATCCACCAGAGAAGTAGTGCGTGGTGCATGCTGGGATATATAAAACCTCACCCCAGCCTCTGCCGTAGCGCCTTATAATTTGGTGTGCCTTGTATATAAAACACTTTTAAATGTGTAATTCATTGAAGATGGACTTCATAATCCAGTGCGCCTTCTATATGGAAAAAGTTCGAAAATACACCATTCGTTGTGTGTGCGCCTTATCGTCCACTGCGCCTCATAATAAAATAAGGTACATCATGGTGACTGAACTCAACTGACTTATTAAACTCAGTGAATTACACACAAGAAACCCCCCCATATTCCACCAATTGACTGAATGGAAAATGGCATTACTTTGGTAGCGATAAGCATCAACAGTCATACTAAAATAATCCTTCAAGCAATAATATATATTTAATAAACAGTAGAGCAACATGTAAAAACATTTCTAGCACAATACAGGTTTAGATTCTGAGTGGTGATTCCTATGATTGCAAGGCTATTACGCTGCCCCCGGTGGCCACAGTGTCCACAGCAACAGGAGCAGCACAATGAATTGAAGCACTAAGTAATGACAAAAAATGTCAATATTTTTACATTGTTTTATGCTGTTTGACTTATAAAAATAAGCATTACCAAAGAGCTTTTTTTTGGGGGGGGGTGATTAATGATAGTTGCATTCATTTCATATCATTTAGCTACATTATTGTTGCAAAGTAAGATCATGTTCATAATGGTCATTCAACTTTAAGTGTTTTTATTGTATTTATTTTTTTTATCAAATCACAAGTTGTGTCATTAAGTTGGAGTCATGGTGAAATATGATTTCAACAAAAAGGAGACAAAAGTAAAGCGCATCTTCATGAATATCATCATCAGCTTGGGCTGTATCACTTTCCCCTCTTAAATGTGAATTCTTCAGCTTTAACAAGGCACAATCTGATGAGGCTTCGGAAGCGCTGATCTCACGCCGACTCCTCAAACGTTGGTCTCTTTGCGGAGCCGCTTCATTCTCTGCATGTTGTCCTCGATGGCCGTGGGGTTGGTGATCTCTGTGGCGCAGCTGGCGGGAAACCAACCTCTCTCGCCATCTCGCATCCGCTCCCCATAGCACCAGCCTGGCGTGAGTAGACAGTTTTTAGGACTGTTGATACCTCGCGGGGTCGCAACCTCACCCCTCCAACCCTCACCCCCCAAAAAAAAGAAAAATGGCACCTCACCCTCCTCCTGTCTCAGGACAATGACAAGCTCTGCCTGCTGCAGGCCCAGCTCGTCGGGCTCCTTGGGTATGTAGGCTTTCGTGGCCTCGTACTGGGGCAGACCTAAAACATTCCCAGCATGCACTGAGTTGTGTATCTATTCCAACTGATCTGGGGTGAAACGATTTAGTATAGCGAATCAGTGGGGTGTCGCCCTCTAGCGGCAAGTGTGAGAACGGTGTGTACGCTCAAATAATAATAATAATAATACATTTCATTTTAATCGCCTTTCAAAGCTCTCAAGGACACTACAGTCATGGACAACCATAGGTACTATAATAAATAAAATACAATCACAAATAAAACACAAGAAATAAAACACAATTATAAATAGAAACAAGAGAAAGAGCTACACAGAAAATGCCATTTTAAATAGGTGGGTTTTGAGATGGGATTTATTATTGTGGTGTGGAAATAAGTCCCCGTGAATTTTGTTCACGCTTACCTTCTTTGTGAGAGAAAAGCTCCGCGTGTTTGTGTTCGGTGAGCGCGACAATCCAACGGGCGCGGTCCACCCTTGGTCAAGATGCAGACAAAAATCGACAAATAAAAAAGAAGAAGAAAACACAGCTGGAAAATGAACAGTCTGTACCACTGAAGTGCAAACACACGTACACACAGTCTTTTTTGACTTGTGTTTAACAAGTAGAATGGACAGTATTATGAGCAAGAGACATCGTTGTCCACAGCAGGGGGAGCAAGACCCCAAAACTGTATTCGACCTTTGAATGAAACACTCAATGGGGCCACATGAATCACTAAGGGGGATTAATTTCATAATTAGGTGAGTTCACTCGGTTAACACTAGGCAGTTTCAACCATTAGCGATTAGCTTGATGCTGGATACACAACCACAATAAATACCAATGAATGGATAAAATCAATGGCAAATTTTGACAGCGTGATACAGTGAGACCTCAACTTACGAACTTAATTGGTTCCCAGACAGAGTGTGTAAGGCGAAAAGTGTGTATCTAAAAAAAAATCTCCCATAGGAAACCATTAAAATGGGAATAATCCGTTCCCGGGTTTCCATAAAATATACTTTTCAACTAAAAAAGCCTTAAAACTACACACAATATACCTTATTCTATGTATAATAAACGTGCTATTGTATTGCAATGAAAGAAATAGACTGCATTGTATCATAAAGTCACTTTATTTACATTTGTGATGGTCATTTATGGCTAGATGGAATGGCGTTGGAGGTCGAAGGTCAAAGGGAATCGCATGAAGACTGTAATTAAAGAAATAAACTGTGCTGTAAAATAAAGTTTTATTTATCTTTTTGATGGTCGTTGATGGCTTATGGAAGGAGAGTCACCTTCCATAAGGACTGTTGGTGCTGTTCGGTCGTGTGCTTCCGCCGAAGATCATTCCGCCAGCCGTGGTGAGTGTGTATTATGAAAATAGTGCTGATTATAGGGGTTAATTTTCATAAATTTGACATTTGTAAGACGAAAAGTTTGTAAGTTAAGGTGTTTGTAAATTGAGGTCTCACTGTAATTTAAATCCAGATATATATTAATCGAGTTCAATCAGTTGGCAAAAAATAAAATCCCGGAACTCCCAAATGTCGTTTTCTGACAAGAATGGAGGTGTGTACCTGGATTCTGCCACAAGGGTGGTACGTTCTGGGCGGCCTTCACTGTTCTTGCTCATGAGGAGCTTGAAGGACAGATATTGGCTGGAGCTGTTCTTGGCAGGCGGCGACGTCTGACCATCAAATTCCTCGCTGACCTCCACCTCCACGTGATCCAGGGTGGCGTAGTCCATCACCACAAAGCTCTCCTCGCTGCAGGAACAAGCACACGTTGCAAATCCAGTTCAACTGAGTTCTTAGTAGGCTTCGTTCAACATTACTTTGTTGTCTTCTCGTCGCATTCGCCACGCACAGCTTATCTTGGGCCACAACCATTTAGAGAAAAAAAAAAAAGAGTCTCTTGTGTCTGAGCAGACATTGTTTGTTTTCTCCCAAAGTCAAAACACAAAACTGACGTCTACCTCTCTCAGCCTGTCCGGCTAAATGCAAAGTTGAAGAATGTCAAGTATGTTCCTCAGTCTGTTCGGTCCCCTGACAGGCAACAGTCTCGCATTCTTCGGGAAATTACTGAAACTATCCAGAGTGTCCAGCGATGGTTATTCACTGTATGAACCTTTTTCTTTCCTTTCTCCATTTTACATGATACACACAAACCCCCTTATTAGTAATAAGAAGAATCAACATTCAGATCCCGTCAGCCACACGATAGCTAGCTAGCTAGATAGCCAGCCAGCTAGCCAGAGAGCTAGCTAACCAACCAACCAACTAGCCAGCTATAATAAATAATAATAATAATACATTTAATTTATAAGCGCCTTTCAAAACTGTCAAGGTCACTTTAGGCTAGATAGCTAACCATTGATAGCTAAATAGCTATCCAGCTAGATCCATAGCCAGCTAGATCCATAGCTAGCTAGCTAGATAGCGAGCCAGTTAGATATATAGACAGCTAAATAGATAGCAATGTAGCTAGTAGCTTGATAGTAACCTTGATGGATAGAATGGCGAGCTAGATAACTAGTTACATAGATAGCTAGATAGATAGCTAGCGATCTGGATATATAGCCAGCTAGATAGCTTACGCGATATATATAGCGAGATACATTAGCCAGCTCGATAGATAGCAAGATAGATAGCTAGCTAGATAGTGAGCCAGTTAGTAGATAGATAGCTGGCTACCCAGCTAAATAGCTAGCTAGATAGCAAGCAGAATGGATAGCCTCATAGCTAGCTTCATGGACAGATGGACGGATGGGCAGACCTACAGACAGACAGTGAGCTCGACCTCACAGGTTTGATTCCGGCTTTTTTTATGTTCTCCCTCCCTGCGTGGGTTTTCTCCGGGTACTCCGGTTTCCTCCCACATGGTTGGCAGGCTGATTGAACATTTTAAAGTGCGGATAGGTGTTTGTCTCTGTGATTGTCTGGAAACCGGTTCACGGTTTCCTCGGCGACTGTAGGGACAGGCTCCAACATCCACTGCGAGGACTTGTGAGGACAAAGCGGATCAGAAAATAGGATGAAGGATGGATGGATGCATGGATTGGTTACACAAGTCGGCCACCGGCGATGCGTACAAGTAACATTGTTTTTGCTAGTACCAGAGTTGCAACGGAGTTCAAAATAGTGACCGACTAACCTTTTCTTCTTGGTGACAATCAGGACATCATTGAAAAGAAACAGGTAGTTGCTCCTGTTGCTGAACGCTCTCCAGATGCTGAGCTCTTCAGCGCAGACGGCCAGCTCGCCACGTTTCTTCAGCCAGCGTGATGACGACACCAGGGGAAACGGCTGCGGCGACACAAAGGGACATTTCTGGCAAAGGTGTGCTCGCTTATCTTATGCTCATCCATGGCCGCAAATTAAAGGACAACCGACGTCACTTTTTTGTTTTTTCACTGAAAAACATTTGATAGCATCTAAAAACCCAAAACACGCAGTATGATATTTTTAGTCAAATGCAAAACACCAATAAAATGACTAAAGTGTCCAAAATCTGCAAAAAAATTGAGCTGCGAATTGGACATTTTCAGAAAGTGCCGCCCCCAGTTCGTGACGTCACGCCAAGATGTCTTGCATTGCTGCAGAATCAAAACAATGGCTTCAGATTCTGAGAATATGCTTTCTTGTTCCACATCCAGTTCTGAATATGATTCAAATAGTTCTGAAGAGGAAAGCATACATGTTTGCAATCGATTAAAGAATTATATGTGCCATTTTGAGGCAACATTGAGGGAAAATCTCTCACCCAAAAAAAAAGAGGCACAAAATGGCAACCTCCAGTGGCCACATCCGCTTCCACAGGCTGATAAATTCCTTATATGGAGCTTGGATGCCCTCTTTTGGCGGCCTTTGGGTGCAACACGGTTCTCAGACCAAACATGTACAGCAACATACATTGACGTGATGGAAGGACTGCTACAATGCGTCTTTTTTCGGTCAGGCGGCGGTCCTTTCGTGACGTCACGTACGGACTCGTCACCAACTCAAAAACAAGACTTCCTGAATATTCAGAGCGAGTCTTAAAACGTAAAATATGGCTATATGCGGCGGAATCTTATTATCCCTTGACAATGTCATGTCCATGTGATTGATTGGCTGCCTTTGGAGTACAGTAAATGAGTTGCCAGTTTGAAGTTAGCTGTCTCAAATAAACATTTTTTTAAAAATATTATACCCTGCCTTGTTTTGGCGTTTAATTTCAATACACCATTTTCACATTCACTGACATTTCATAAGAATAAGGACTGAATGAGTGACATATGTGACCTAGACAGAGAGTCAAAAAGAACCCAAAGTCCCAAAACAACCAGACAGACCTTGATTTTCCCAAACTCCATCTGTTTCTGAATGGTGTACATCTGTTCCGTCCTCTCCATCCGCCGCGCGCCGTCATTGCAGCTGCTGACCAGCTGTCGAATGGCACAACCGGTCAGCAAAACAAAATCAGGATGCCAGGCTGCAAAAATACCCATTCGGGGGGGGCATTGGGGACGTTTTTCTACCTTGCTGATGGCGTGCAGAGCCCAGACGGCCGCAAAGTACTCTGCGGTCTTGTCGGGGGTCTTCTGGCAGATCGTCTTTATGAGGGAATCCAACATAACCACACACAAAAATAAGATTTCATATTTAAAGGCCGTTTGTGGTCCAAAATGACTTGATTGAAAAAGATTATGATGTTCATATTTTGTCAATGTTTGTTTTTCAATGTAAAGGTCAAACTAACATCCAGTAGCAGTGGCAGCCTGGTCACCCGTTGCATAGGAAGGATGAGGAAGGAGATCATCGGGAGGCCTCCGCAATCGCCGCTTCCTTCAATTAGTTTCAGGGTGTCCTTGAACGCAGCATTCGTGCTTCTAAAACGATCGTTGAGAAAGACAATTTCCGGTCGATATTTATTCAAGGCTTGAAGAAAGAAAGATGTCGGTGGCCTACTCACAGGAGCTTCTGTAGGGTCCTCTGCTGGAAAGTTTCATTGGAGCAGTAGACGATGTACGGCTCAAAGTGGTGGGCGGCGTGGTTCTGGACAATATCGCTAATGTCGCGGATCACTGGGTTGTCATTGTGACGACGCTCGAGATCTTCAAAAAAGCTGGGAATAAACAAGGAAACAGAATGATTGTTATGGATCTGTCAATACAAATAGTCACAGTCATATCGTCGGTCGACATGTGTTGCCGCACCATCTGTACATTCTCAAATGAGGATCGCCGGTGTGGATTTCTTTGGTGTCATTCGGGGAGCACATCCTGAAGTGCTCGCTAGTCAGAGGTTGCCAGTCATCGTTTGTTTTCAGATATACATTTTTGGAAAAATAATAATGCTGCTACATCATTATCCGTAGCGAGGCGGGGGACACCCTGAATTGGTTGACAGCCAATCGCACAAAGACAAACAACCAATCACACTCACACTCAAATCAGCCTGCTATGCATGATTTTGGAATGTGGGAGAAAACCTATGCGGCCCCGGGGGAATATTCCTATTCTTTTAAACATTACAGCACCCTCAAAAACTATTTTTCCCATTACAGTGAGACCTCAACTTACAAACTCCTTAACTTACAAACTTTTTGTCTTACAAATGTCAAATTTATGAAAATTAAACCTTATAATAAGCACTATTTTCATAATACACACCCACCATGGCTGGCAGAGTGATCTTCGGCGGAAGCACTCGACCGAACAGCACCAGAGGTTAAGTTACCAACAGTCCTTATGGAATCAGAATCAGAATCATCTTTATTGCCAAGTATGTAGGACACACAAGGAATTTGTTTCCGGTAGAACACGCTGCACTAGTATCGTTGTCAAAAAAACTGCTAAGTGGCACGATACAGTTCCATTTTGGCTACTGTTGAAGGTGACTCTCCTTCCATAAGCCATCAACGACCATCAAAAAGGTAAATAAAACTTTATTTTACAGCACAGTTTATTTCTTTAATTACAGTCCTCATGTAATGCGCCTCTCTTTCCAAACAGCAATTCCCTTTGACCTTTGACCTCCAACGCCATTCCATCAAGCCATAAATGACCATCACAAATGTAAATAAAGTGACTTTATGATACAATGCAGTGTATTTCTTTCATTACAATATAATAGCACCTTTATTATACATAGAATAAGGTACGTTGTGTGTAGTTTTAAGGCTTATTTAGTTGAAAAGTATATTTTATGGAAACCCGGGAACGGATTATTCCCATTTTAATGGCTTCCTATGGGAATTTTTTTTGAGATACACACTTTTCACCTTATACACTCTGTCTGGGAACCAATTAAGTTCGTAAGTTGAGGTCTCACTGTATATATATTGTTTTCTTTGAAAAAATATACACCCCATTCCCCCTATAACCCCCTTCCTAATCATCATCAACATCTAGTTTGTTATAATAGGAAATATAATCAGAATTAGAAAACCTTTATTCGTCCCACAATGGGGAAATTTGCAGTCCACTGCAGCGATTGAAAGGGGATGGGGGTGAAAGGATAGAAAACAAGATATTGTAAGCATAACAAAATCAAATAAATAATAATCCATCTCCAAGTGGATTATTCCTTATGAACACAAAAAAAGAGTTCACACACAACTTTGGACCACACCCTTGCTGAGAGCATTAAAAAAGGTCAAATGACACCACGCAACCCGGGCAGAAGGGACACAAAGCATCTTGATACAAACGTGAATCATTATTTACTCTTGCGTGACACTTCCTGTCCTATTGGCTCCAAAGATTCAAAGTCCACGCGGCCCTTTGCATTGAAGCGTTCTTGAACGCGCCACATTATCATCTTAAAGCTCCGAAAATACCGCGCAAGGCGTTGAGGCTGCGAAACCTGTTTGCCAAGCGTGTTTTAACACGTTGATGGGGCCGACAAGAAACTTAAGCCGTGATTCTAGGGGGATGGGGGGCCATTTTGAATCATTTAGAAAACTACAACTGCTTATTGCAGTCAACACATTGGGGAAAAAAAACCAAAGCACAGAAAAGAGGATATCGTGCCCACCGTTTGCTGACTTGATGGATAACCGAAATGTTAGAGAAGAGGTGATGGTGCTCTGTGGCCGTCAAGGTGCTCCTCAGAGCTTCGTTCTCCTTAAAATGTCGCACTAGGATGCCCAGGCTGTGTAAGTAGGAGTGTTCCGATGTGATTATTTCAAAGATTGCCTGTCAAAACGACAACAACAGGGGTTTCAACAAAGTCACATCTGGGTGAGATGGTAAAGCTGGTTTTCTTTGTGCTGCTGAACACGAGCCCAAAAGCAAATACAGTATGGCAGAAGAAAAGGGCAGTGCAGTGGAAACGGAGACCAATTTGAAGCCATACAATGAAGACCCACAAGGGAACTTTACCCATAAAAGTGGGACACAAAAAAAAACAAAAAAGGGGACAATGAACCAGCTAGCGAACCAGTTAGTGCTCTCTCACTGTCTTTCGCTGTCTGTCTCTTTCTTTCTCACTCTCTTACGTTATCTCTCTCTCGGTGTCACTGTAATTTTCTCTGCATCTCTCTCTCTCTCTCTCTCTCTCTCTCTCTCTCTCTCTCTCTCTCTCTCTCTCTCTCTCTCTCTCTCTCTCTCTCTCTCTCTCTCTCTCTCTCTCTCTCTCTCTCTCTCTCTCTCTCTCTCTCTCTCTCTCTCTCTCTCTCTCTCTCTCTCTCTCGTTGGGGGAGACATGCCCTAAGTGGCTGCCAGCTAATCACAGTGCTCGTAGAGACAAAGAACCATCCAGGTTCACATCCACTCCTCGGGACAATTTAAAGCGTTCCAGTAACCTGCAGGGAGGAAAGCGAAGTACGTACCCGGAGAAAACCCACAGCGACACGGGGTGAGTGAATGCTTACCTCTTGTCTTTTTCTTTCTTGAGGTGAGATCATGCTCAGTATGCCTGTTTCCTTGACCTTCATGAAGCAAGAATTACAATTTGAATTCAAGGCCATTGTCAGGTATGCAAAACCTGTCCCTGACCCCCTTTTCAATCACCACCACCATCATTATCATCATCATCAGTTCTGCGCACTGGTTGTGCTTACCTGTGGCAACTGGCTCCAGGTGAGCTGCGCCGGCCTGTAGCTCTTGACCACGATGCTTTGATCCTCCACCGGAGCTTCTACCACCACAAAGTCGTCCAGCAGCTCATCCTGATTGGTGGAGTGCAAACCCCGCTCTCGAATCTCCTGGTAGAGTCGCGGCGTCGCTGGGGGGCAAACCCACAAATTAATCATTTCGGGGTTCTTCGGTTTGGCAAAGTTTGCGCCGTATTATTTAGTGGCTAAATATGGAGCGAAGATGAATGAACGCAGATCACCTCTGCGTGTAAAAACCCGGTGTTTGTGACTTTAGAATCGTGGATAAATGATTGAGAGGGTCTTTTCTTCTCATGGACACACGGTGACGAGCGGCTGAATGGCTGAGGCTGCAGGATTTGACAATTTAATCATCAGGCCCCAACAATGTCACATTCATTGTGCCGAGAGAGTTCAAGTCATTCCTTTTCGGAAGCCAGATGAGACTTTTGCGTCCGTAATCTCAACCCTCGGCGAATTTTAATGTAGCACGGTTTCCATTTTGACCAAAAAATCTGATCGTTTGTAGCGTTTTGGCCGTTCTTTTGGCACGTGGAGAGTGACTCGTTCATACCATCTTTGAATGATCCGCGCTGGTTCCGTTTTCTTCCCAGAGTTCGCTGCAAGGACAACAACAGAAGAGTTTGTCACTGAGGAACGTCAATATACACTCCCCCCCCCCCAGCTCCTCACTCCATTCTCCTCGTCATATCTTGTTCTATTATTTAGACTCCCGATTAGATTCTGCTAAGAGCATGAATTAACTAACTATGGTCTGTGTTTCACAATGACCGTTTTTGTAGTTCTTGGGGGGGATCTTCGGGTGTTTTGTTGGTTGGTTGTTTTGGGTGACGTGACCCTATAAAAAAATAATTTTCAAACTTTTTGTAATTACAGTAAAGTCTCGTTATATCGATATTCTCGGGAGTCCGAAAAAATATCGATATAACCGGACTATCGATATCCGACCCTGCGCGCATGTAATTTTCTCCTTGCGTTCATAGAAATAGTATCGTAATAAGCAGTACTATCGATATAACAGATATCGATATAACGAGACTTTACTGTATTATTTTTGCCAAATATGGAAGTAAATGGCTAATTTTGCACATTAACTTCACCCTCTGGCATTTTCTTTATTTGTCCAGATACCAAAGAAGCATTTTCTTTCTTTTTTTAATCCAAGATTCAGTTGCATCATCATATAACACAGACAAAATAAAAATCATGAGAAATGTAGTTTTTCTTATGTAATTGGATACAACGTGAAAGGACTTTGAAGATGCTCATTTCAAGGTAAGATCAGAGCATTGTCAACAAATGGCGAGTATTTTTACTTTATTTGAATGTTATTGTGCCGATGACCATTTCAGATTTGAGTTACAGTGAGACCTCAATTTACGAACTTAATTGGTTCCCAGACAGAGTGTGTAAGGCGAAAAGTGTGTATCTCAAAAAATAATTCCCATGGGAAACCATGAAAATGGGAATAATCCGTTCCCTGGTTTCCATAAAATATACTTTTCAACTAAATAAGCCTTAAAACTACACACAACATACCTTATTCTATGTATAATAAATGTGCTATTGCATTGTAATGAAAGAAATACGCTGAATTGTATCATAAAGTCACTTTATTTACATTTGTGATGGTCATTTATGGCTTGATGGAATGGCGTTGGAGGTCGAAGGTCAAAGGGAATTGCATGAGGACTGTAATTAAAGAAATAAACTGTGCTGTAAAATAAAGTTTTATTTACCTTTTTGATGGTCGTTGATGGCTTATGGAAGGAGAGTCACCTTCCATAAGGACTGTTGGTGCTGTCCGGTCGTGTGCTTCCGCCGAAGATCACTCCGCCAGCCGTGTTGGGTGTGTATTATGAAAATAGTGCTTATTATAAGGTTTAATTTTCATACATTTGACGTTTGTAAGACGAAAAGTTTGTAAGTTAAGGTGTTTGTAAGTTGAGGTCTCACTGTACTTCCGGGTTGAGCAGAAAAACCTATCCTGTGACTGTAAAGTGTCCTTGAGACTTCTGACAGGGGCTTACAGATGTAATGTGTTGTTATTATTATTATAATTTCAGTCCAACCTCTGAAGATGGAGGACACTGATTCGCTATGGGGACCCCTTGTAGGGAAAAGCCGAAAGGAAAAGAAGAAAGAAGACTTCATTTCAGTCCAGTCCACTAGCAGCTAAATGAGAACTTCCTCAAATGAGGCCCTGTGAATGTGAAACATTGCGCATCATCTCCATGACTAACAGGCTAAATCCCAGTTTCCACCAAATAGTCGCATCAAAGTTCAAACATTTCCATTTGGGTACCAGAATAACGGATTGCGAGTATCATAAACACTTGTTGGTTCCCTATTGTTGCAGCCCCCGGTCACCGCTATGCAAAAACCGTTGTCGCAGTTTGTGAAATGGAATGTTGACCGATCAAAACATTTACAGTGCAACCTCAGTTTTTCAACGTCTTCGTTCTCGACCGATTCGGTTTGCACAGCTGCTCCCATTTCAAGCTCAGATAACTCCAGGCCCATATAATTTAGGAATTAACTCTTTTTTTTCCTGATGAAAGAAAAGAGTCTAAGGTTTGTTACGCTGCATTGAATGTTTCTGTAGTCCTAAAACTCAATATTATGCGGGTCCTGCAATTTGAGTGAAAATGACAAAAACTGGCACTGGAGTGGACATATTTTTGCACATCGTTTGGCGGTGAATGAGTTAATTTGTTGTGCGCGCTTGATGCAATATGTGTAGGGGATGCAACATTCCAATGGCTTCCCTAAATTCATAACGACCCTTGAGAGGAAACCGTATCTACAATAAAAAAAAATAGTTTGACACCCTTGGGCTACAGCACAGGTGTCAAAGTCAAGGCCCGCGGGCCAAATCCGGCCCGCCACATCATTTTTTTCGGCCCGCGAAAGCAAATCAAACTTGTTAAATTCCATGATGATTGCTAAAACCTGAGCCAAAATTTCATATTTTTGGATGTCAACCACAATAAAAGTCATTATTCTTGACTTCAGTTTTGAAAACGAGTTATTCATTAATTTGCTGTGTGCTCTATATGTAATATTTGAAGGGATTTAAACATTATAATGGGTTCCCCAAATTCATAACGGCCCTCGAGAGGAAACCATAACTACAATGTGGCCCGCGGCAAAAAATGACTTTGACACCCTTGGGCTACAGGAACTTTTACCTTCCTCCGTGGACTGGATCCTCTGCCTTCTTTCACAGGTTTTAGTGTACTGACAGCCACTTTTCCTCTCACCATGGCCTCAATGTCCAAACTGGTCACCGCTGCTCTATAGGACTTGTTCCGGCGGTTTCTCCGCAGCGCGAAACCGTCTCCGTCGCTGTCATAGTCCTCCCAGCTCACATCAGGCCCCTGAGCCGAGTGTCGGATGCGAGATCCATGACCGGAATTCTCCAGTCCCACGGGAAAGGTCACCACGGTTGTGTGGTGGCGGTTTTTGGGCCGGCTGGCCACGGCAAGATTCTTGGGGATGATCTGATGGGTGCCCAGCTTCAGCGCCGCTGCACTTTGAGTGCTCAAAATCAATTGCTGGGGCACCACCAGCCTGTCCGCCTCATCATCTTGGACCGCGAGTGCCTCCGCCTGGACGGTTGTGGAGCTGTGTGATTGGTCGCTTTCGTCGCCAGGTTCGGATATATGCAGCTCTGTTGAAAAGAGGCTATCCAGAATCAGAGGTGACCGATCGCCCGCACGGCCCTCTGACTGGGCGCGAGACATGGTTGTCCGTCCCGCTTCAGTCACCTTGGCCCGGTCCGCTGACCCACTCGGCGGCTACAACATTGAAGGGCCCTGCGGAAGTCGGAAAAATTAGAGCATGTTTAGGGAATCCCGCAAGCAGTCATTAGCATAACCAGCTTCATCGGAAACGATCCAAATCCTAAGAGAGCAAGACCCTCAAACAGCCACGAGTGACCCATAGTCATTCCAAAATCATGCATGGCAGGATAAAAAAAACCACTCCCAATTCTAATGTTGTGAAGTGTAGGCGCGAGTGGGTTCACATTTGTCTGCATGTGTGTAAACCTCCTTCCACTGCCCAAAGACAGCTCGGATGGGCTCCAACATGCCCACCACCCTCAGGATAAACGAGTTGTAAATGGAAAATTACAGTCACAAAGATTGTCTCACCTACCATAAATTGACCATTCTTCATCTCTTTCGTTTTAAATAAGGTGCTTATTGACAAGTATAATCAATTGAATTCCGGAGAGTAATGCTGTATTAAACATATTTTCATGAAATTTGAAAAGACAATTGAAAAAAAGGACTACAATGCCCATCAAAGAGTTTTAGCCGTCCTGTCCATAAAATATTTTTTTTCATCTCACATTAACTGTCGTTATTCTTTGCAATGCAAGAACTTCACGCTGGTTTAGTCAATACCGACGCAAAACTATTGATTATTTTTGCGTAGGTATGATTTTTGTAGCACGCCGTACAATGTACACACACGTACATGATTTGAAATGATTTAAAAAACGTAGAAAGTAGGGGGACAACGTAAAACTTGACAGCAAGCATTTGAACCCGTTCGTACCATAACCATAAAGCGCACGGGTTTACTACGCTAATTCCTCGACACGATTTGTACGACCAATTTTCCACCATCTGCACACAGTTGCAGTCTCAATCTTGAAGAGACGCTTCGGGGTGGGAGAAAAAATGTCGGTCTCACATTCCAATGGTTGCTTATGGCAAAGGTGACCCGCAACACAGCAAGCAATCGAAGGTGCAACACGTCAAGCTGGCTTACCTGCGCGAGGTGAACTTTGAAAATTCCCAAAATATCGCCAAAAAGAGAGAGAGAGAGAGACAGGGAAAGCCAAAGACTTCAATTGCGTCTGTTGCTAAGTCGGAGCAATTTGTGCTCAAACGGCCACTTCCTGCTTTGGTGTCTCCGTGGTGACGTCACAGGCACAGGTGAGCACCAGCTCGTCACAGAAAATACCGACAGACTGACTTTCTTGAAACAATTTTCACTTTTTTTTAAGAAACGTCACACTTTAAAATGAAGTGTGACTTATTTGAAATAATAATAATAATAATAATAATAATAATAATAATAATAATAATCATCATCATCATCATCATCATCTTCTTTTCCTTTCGGCTTTTCCCTTCAAGGGGTCGCCACAGCAAATCAGTGTCCTCCATCTTTAGAGGTTTGATCACAGGTATGTTTTGGCCAAGCTTTTACGTCGGATGCCTTTCCTGACCCAACCCTCCGGGTTTAGGACCGGCTCAAGGAGATAATAATAATAATAATAATAATAATAATAATAATAATACATTTAATTTTTAAGCTCATTTCAAAACTCTCAAGGACAATTTACATGTACACATCGCAATGATTTAATTGTTTTTCAAGTACTACAACCGGCTCATTTTAATCTGTTTTGTTTACTTTACTCTTAGGTTGATTTGTTGGGTTTCAACTTTCTAACTTCAAAAAAAGGCAGCGAGCGCCCTATAGTGGCCATGCGTTTTAACTACAACATACACAAAAACGCACTCAACCCATGATCATTGCATCTAACTTGAAGTGAACTCAAACTACGTACATGTATAGTAAGTCTTTCGATCGATTTATCTATCTACCAAAAGCGCGTCGTTTGCGTTATCTGTGGGAACATCAACCACACAGAATACACACCACATTAACTGTATGCGTCCACTTTGAATCACACGTGTTTACTTGAGAAATGTCAATAAATCTATACAGTACATACGTAATTACTAAATGTACTTTTCCTTATGAGGTTACAGCGACATTTTTTCCCTTATAAATTAATTTTTAAAAACAGGGCAACTATTCACCCATTTCCTGTCCTTTGAGTCAACAAAAGCAAAACCCGACCCATTTTTGTATTTTATTTTTATTTTTAACAATCTGAAAACATAATCATGCTTGCATGTATTAGCAAACATTCTACAATCAAGACTGAGATCCCGTATGCAAACATTGAACTTATATAATCAGACGGGGTGACTATGTACAGGGTTTATAATGTATATAAAAAATCAAATAGTGATTAAATCATTTTAAAATTCAACATCATATGGCAGTTGATGAAAGTCAGGAATTATTTCCAAATGATGATCCAGCGCACATGTGCACTGCAGGCTTCATTAAATGATTATCTATTGTAAACATTTATTTGACAATTTCTCAAATGTGCTATCCAACATTTAAAATTCTGTTACTGTACACATGTTTAGTATATTGTATACACCTGCATGTTCATGATAGCTTTGTGATGCTCTTTCTTTGTCATCTTCATCCTACAATATTAGTCAACAGATTTTCACATTTACTGTCAAGACATTTTCTAGCTACAGAAATAAAATGTTATTTATATTTTACATGCATTCACAAAATGATGATAGTCACAGAGGGACTGATTAATTTTATATCCAGGGCAGGTTGACAAATGGTTTGCCGTAAAAATAAACGGGACTACAAATAGCCCAAAATGTTGCAGTGGTATCACATTACAAAGTCACACACAACATTCATCATCACCATAGTTTAAACACAAATAGGAAAAAAAAGAACTACGATTAATGTAGCCTTTCATTTTTCCAGTGCTGATTGGTATGTCGGTAGTTACATAATGGAGAGTGTGCGGACTGTATATAAAACAGACGGCTCGTAACCCCTTTCCCGTGGCAACAATGCTAACATATAGCCCCTTTATTTGTCACTCATTGATTGTATGAGAAAGCAAAACACATTGAATTTGCGGGAAAGGACACACACATGGACAAAGCTCAAAGAAAAGGTTTGAGGTGAGGACAATCTGAGCATGGCGGCGCTACACTAATGCTGAATGTTTTGTCCCCACGAGACTTTCAACCGGACTGAGGAGACTGGCCTGCATCGATTCCGTGGCTGGACGTTGAGCAACCGAGGTGGGAGATCAGCGGGAGAGGTGGTGAGGTCTCCCCCGTTGAGGGCACAAACACACATCAGGGTGAGAAAAGCAATCAGTGAAGGCCTTAGGAGTTGTGGGTTGGTGGATGATGAAAGTGGGAAGGCCTGGTCACTGTTTGGCTATGTCCCCTTTCTTCAAGATGATCTGGCGTTGCCAAGGGGCGAGCTTGGTCTCGTCGTAACCCAGGATCCTTAGTCGCTCCAGCTCTGTCTTCTCCTCCACCTCTTTGGCCTGTTTGGCCTCCTCTTCTGCTTTCCTAAATGGATTCAGGAGGACAAAAATTGATTTTGTTATTAAAAAATATTTGTTATAATTATTTTTACAAAACAACAGAGGACACAGCAAAAGTTTATGAACTATTCTATGATTTAGATACACGCAAGATAATAAGAACAAACGAATACACGACTGAATTCAATTGACTCATATGCTGTAATTTGCAGTCTGTGACGTTTCATTTGTAGTACGCGGGCGCCCTCTGGTGGTAAACGAAACCTTTATTTCAATGTTTAAAGGACAACCGACGTCACTTTTTTGTTTCTTAACTGACATCAGAAAAACGTTTTATAGCATCTAAAATATGATATTTTTATTCAAATGCAAAACACCAATAAAAATGACTTAAAGTGTCCAAAATCTGCAAAAAATTGAGCTGCGAATTGGGCATTTTCAGAAAGTGCCGCCCCCAGTTCGTGACGTCACGCCAAGATGTCTTGCATTGCTGCAGAATCAAAACAATGGCTTCAGATTTGGAGAATATGCTTTCTTGTTACACATCCAGTTATGAATATGATTCAAATAGTTCTGAAGAGGAAAGCATACATGTTTGCAATCGATTAAAGAATTATATGTGCCATTTTGAGGCAACATTGGGGGAAAATCTCTCACCCAAAAAAAAGAGGCACAAAATGGCGACCTCCAGTGGCCACCTCCGTTTCCACAGGCTGCTAAATTCCTTATATGGAGCTTGGACGCCCTCATCTGGCGGCTTTTGGGTGCAACATGAGGTCTCCAGACCAAACAAGTACAGCAAAATACATTGACGTGATGGAAGGACCGCTACAATGCGTCTTATTTTCAGTTAGGGGCGTTCCTTTTGTGACGTCACGTGCGGACTTGTCACCAACTCAAAAACAAGACTTCCTGAATATTCAGCGCAAGTCTTGAAACGTAAAATATAGCTATATGCGCTGGAATCTTATTAAAATACGCTCAGTAGAAGTCATTTGAAGCCATTTTACAAATTATGGACACAACTTGTCCGGAGACGTCGGTTGTCCTTTAAGTGGCTCAAATATTTTTTTAATCCAGTGCAGTTCATTTTTCAAGTACGGTTCGGTTGTTTTGAACTTTTAGGTCAAATACATTTGCATTGAATCTCTTAAACAATTTGAATTGGTTTTCTGTAACTTTATCACACTGCTTTGAGTGGCTGGCCAAATGACGCCATCAAATGCCTGTGGCTTTTCAAAGAAACCGTAAAAAATGTTGAAGAAATGTCCTTTTGGATCTCCGAACTCGGACAAAGATTCAACATAATGTAGTTTTCTCGCTAGCTAGAGAAAATCCTTCGTTTGTTGGCCAACATTGAAAATCGTAATTTTGAGTCATAGCATTAGCATACTGCTAAAAGTAAACATTTCGGATCTATAGTGTACATTTTCAAGAATAACGTCTTTATTTTGAGCACAGGTGTGGCTCACATTTCCTCGGTCTATATCAATGGAGTATGGGGATATAAAATATCACAGTGAAGTTACATTTTAAACAGATATATTATGGTGTGTAAGTATGCTATTCTGTACACTGTGCACTACAGCTAGCTGTCTGTGTGTTGTCATATTTATTTTGACCTCAAGATGGCGCCTTGAGAGTGGCGGCCTTTACAGCAGCTTCTATATTTATTTTTTTTTCGACTTATTCTTCTTCCTTTCATAACTTTGCTGCTTTGAATTGAGAATTTCTCCATTGATGAGACGAATAAAGGTGATCTCATCTCATTTCATCATTCCTTATAGTGTATATTTTGTAATAGCTGTCAGTCACGGACAATCTGGAGAACAAACATACTGTACATTTCAATAGAAACTATTGTGAATGATCATGTGTATATGTATAGAAATCATATTTTTTCCCTTACCTCTTTTGCTCCCTGTCACACCAGGAGGGCATAAACACAAAAGGAAAGAGGGTAAATATCACAAAATAATTTACAGGGTGACAAATAGTACAGTCGGCTTACATTTCGATTTCATAATCACATACACAACAAAAGTTGGAAATTGATGGAATCTGCTTCATGTAGAGCAGGGGTGTCAAACATACAACCCGCGGGCCGGAACCGGCCCCCAAGGGGGTTTGATCATGCCCGCAGGATAATTTAAAAGTGGAAAAAATGCACGAACTACAGTAAAGTCTCGTTATATCGATATTCAAGGGAGTCCGAAAAAATATCGATATAACCGGACTATCGATATATCCGACCCTGTTTGCATGTAATTTTCTCCGTGCGTGCATAGAAATAGTATCGATATAACCGGGACTATCGATATATCCGATATCGATATAACGAGACTTTACTGTACATGGAATTCGGTTTTTTTTATGAGGTGCAATTCAAGTATTGTCCACTAGGGGGCAGAGGTGAGAAAAGTAGATAAGTGTAGAATTTTCAATGAAAAATGGACCATGTCATATATTTTTTTCCAGAGATGCGTAGTAAACCTTTGTGCTTGGTGTGTTTTCACCAAGTTTCGGCATTTTTTTTTATTTATAGCATGTACGGTATCTTTTTAATTATTGAAGTACTGTATGTTCGACACAGCGTTCTACATTATTATGAAAATGTATTTTTTCTCAATGGCACCCAGCATAATTTGAGTCATCAAGTGCGAGAGAAAAACGTTAATGTTTTTGAACAACACTTCAAATGACAACAGTAATTTTTCAAAAAAATAAAAACAGTTTTTAATTATATCAATCACATTTTATTTTAATGTCACTTTTCATCCATAGGTAAAATGCACCTGAAAGTGCTGTACAGTTAAAACGGTTTCAACTTACAACAAAATGTATAAAAAATAAAATGATGGATGGATGATGACTTGAAAACATACTTTGCATAAAATTGACACGTGGTGTATGTGCTACGTGGACACCCAATTCATGTCTGTCCGCCCGTTCATCCAGAATCACGTAGCGCTGGTCATTTTCAAGCACTGCGTTGCTAGAGTATAATGACGGTCAGCAACAGAGCTTCGCTACTCACCTCTCTTCGTCCATTTTTTTCTTCATCATGTCTCTCCTCCAGGCGGGCATGGATGCCAGGCGTGCCGCTTCCTCGTCAGCCTGCCAAGATCAGCAGAACGATAAATATTGCGTGAGTGCGTCCAGGTGTCGTCCGCTTTTTGTCTCGCTCAACTCCACTGGTAATCTTTTTCAGGAGAACGATTGTACAATGTTCCCGGAGAGTCAGTGAGCTGGTTTTTTTTCTTGTTTTAGATTCCTACATTAACTCATTAATTGCCAGCCCATGTGCAAAAATGTATCCACTCCAGTGCCAGGGTTTTTGTCATTGTCATTTAAATTCCTGGACCCACAGAATATTGAGTTTTAGGACGACATAGACATTCAATACAGCGTTAGAAACCTTAGACCACAGGTGTCAAAGTCAAGGCCCGCGGGCCAAATCCGGCCCGCCACATCATTTTTTTCGGCCCGCGAAAGCAAATCAAACTTGTTAAATTCCATGATGATTGCTAAAATCTGAGCCAAAATTTCATATTTTTGGATGTCAACCACAATAAAAGTCATTATTCTTGACTTCAGATTTGAAAACGAGTTATTCATTAATTTGCTGTGTGCTCTATATGTAATATTTGAAGGGATTTAAACATTCTAATGGCTTCCCCAAATTCATAACGGCCCTCGAGAGGAAACCATAACTACAATGTGGCCCGCGGCAAAAAATGACATTGACACCGCTGCCTTAGACCCTCTTCTTTCATAAGAACAAAAAGAGTTCACTAAATGATATGGGTCTGGAGTTATATGAGCTTGAAATGAGGGGTGGCTGTCCAAAATACAATGCAATACATATACATATTGGTTTATATAGCGCTTTAACAACAGCTGAAGCTGGAACAAATCGCGAACTTGGAAAAAAAGGGAAATGCAGCCCCCTTGTGGAATGGAAAAACATAGCCAGAAGCCATGACCAGCGCTTTAGCGGCACCCAAACATGAAAAAACAAAATCCAAACAAATACGGAAATGGCGCTCTACGTCATATTTTCAATTCACGAATAAAATCATGAATGGTAATGAATGAGTTAATCATAATATATTTGTGTTTCATTTTGAACCTTTAAGTCAGAAACCCGTTGTGCATTATTCAAAGCCCATTACTTCTTGGTCCTCGGGCTTGAGGAGCCCACGATGAGAAGAAAGAGGAATATCAGCGCAGAGCGCCACAGCTTGGAATCGAAGCGGATTTACGTGGGACAAGAGATGTGAGATCTATTCATCAATGGATGCTACAGCATCATGTTTGCTTTCAACATTTAGCTTGTAGCAAACGTGCACATTTCACCATGACATTTTTGTTGTTGTTTTGACTTCAAGATGGCGCCGCGAGCATGTCTGCCTTGTCTTTCTATTTCTTCCTTTCCTTTCCTATTACTTTCAGCACTTTGCTGCTGTAAAATGTAAATGTCTCCACTGCGAGACTAATAAAGGTTAGCACCGACGTGCGTGTTACACATGCAGTCAACACACCGTTTTCTCTGAGTAACTGGAGCCTATTGTCTTTTTTTATTGTAACATAAGGAGCCTTCAGCTGGCAAATGGGGCAGCCATATTGGATTCTCTGTTTTGACATGACAAGATACATGACCTCCTATGCATTTCGCCCGTTTAAGTGTTTCACTCGTCTCGGAAAAGAAATCCAGGTAAGATTATCTACGTCATGAATGTTTCACGATTCCCCTGGGAATTGAAAAAAAAAAAAAATCTGATGAATTTGTAGCACATGCAATCGAAGGTTGAATATTTTGTCGTCAATTTGACAACATTCGACTCCTGTTCTTCTGGAAGTCAATTGAAGTTACAAGCGATCCCAATTTAGAGCTTTATGGGATTCAGTTGTAATGTTGTCTTTCAGTCCATTAACTCATTCACTGCCATTCCCAAATGTATTCAGGAATTGAAAAGCATGGCGTGGAGCGCCATTTCCGTATTATTCGGGTTTAGTTTTCTACTTGTGGGGGGGTGCTGATAAAATGCAGGTCAGACCTCTGGCAATTTTTTTTTCCTACCACGAGGGGCAGCATTTCCTCTTTGTACAGCCCCCATTTCCATTGTAGATAACTCTAATAACCAAATAAAATCGGCATAACCGTTTTTTACTGATAAAAGAAGAGAGTCTACGGTTTCTTGCGCTGAATTGAATGTTTATGTAGTCCTAAAACTCAATACAGTATTCTGCGGGTCTTGCAATTTGAGTGAAAATGTTGAGTTAAGGCAGTGAATGAGTTAAAAAAACCTTTGAACAAGGAATGTGACCACAATAATAAACAAAATGCTTGCCAAAAGCAAGTGTGGGTATCGTGTTTGTTAGATGTCAACTCTAAAATGATCAAAAATGGACTTGCTGCAATGCATCTCATGACCTTCAACGATTCTTGAATGAATTCTTTCACAAGATATTTACTGATGCCATTTCTATCCGTTTGTAAATTTGCTCAGACGTAACTCGATACCATTTGTGAAGTTGCAGTCACCGTAACCTCCTTACGGCTTCCAAGCCCAAAATAGCACGGCAGCAGGAGATCCTAAGAGGGTTATTTGAAGGTAATCTCAATGCCGGAAGACGTAACGACAAAAGTTTGAGACTGGACAGTTTAATGCCTCACAACCAATTTGACACAATAAAATCTCATCGTCTTGTGTTGGATCGACTTCAATTGAAAATTGTACTCCCTTCCTGAAGTCGCCGTCGTCTTTTTATTTCGCAAACAAATAAATGTTTTATTTATGCATTTGTCTATTTATTTTCATTTATTTATTTGCGTCTAAATTGTCTCTTCTTTATACGAGCCAACTGTGCTGACATCTAACCTTTTAAAAGCATATCTCGGACCATATTTGAATCCCCTTCACATTTTGAAATACAGTAAAGTCTCGTTATATCGATATTCAAGGGAGTCCGAAAAAATATCGATATAACCGGGACTATCGATATATCCGACCCTGTTTGCATGTAATTTTCTCAGTGCGTGCATAGAAATAGTATCGATATAACCGGGACTATCGATATATCCGATATCGATATAACGAGACTTTACTGTATATTCATTATTTAGGACTGTCTTTTTTAGGTAGGAGGGGCTTAAAAAATGACCCAGACTGATATTTTAGAATGCTTGTGGAGACTTGATACTGTCGTACTTAATCACAAGAGCTTGTGAGATAACATATTCATGAGAAGAAAAGGAAACAACTTTATTTATAACAGCAAAAAAAGAACGCATGTTCAAACCTATCAAACCACACAAATGATACAAAATGAGACTTCCAATGTAAAATGGATCTTGAGGTGGTTCCCGGACTCTCAAATAGATTTTCTCAAGCCACGTCAGATATTTTGTACATAAAACAGTGTCGTGCTTTTCAATCATGTGATAGGTAACCCTAAAAATGAAACCTCAGAGTTCACAAAATGAGAAAAAAACAAGACAATAAAAGTCAACGTCTTTGGAAAGTTTCTTTGGGAAGGTGAAAAGGCCCAGCCATCTTATTTAAAATGCAGATCTTTTTCCAACTTTGCATAATATGCAGTGATGGTGAGTCGTATTTTTCATGCACTTTGTATGTGCAACGGATTTTATTTTTGAAGGCACTTTTAAACGACCAGAGAGCATTGCCACCCATTTGGACATTCCTGTCATGATTCATGTTTATTGTTATATTCTGAAAGTATGCAGGATCATATTATTTTGTTTTATTCATCTGGTAAAAATATTGACTGACATTAATCCGGTTCAGGAAACCCCCTCCCAAAAAAAGGCCACTTCAGTACGTTACATGACACGGTCCAAACCAATTGCTATCTCAACTGACTAAAAAGCACACATTGATTTTTTTCACCTATCATCCATTTTCCCATCTGCTTGAACGCGGACGTAGAGTCAAAAGATGTCAGATGGCAAAAAGCTCCGCTTCCTTTTCCTTCCAGAAAGCGAAGCTTCGATCAATGTACCGAATGATCTCCTCATTACTAAACTCTTTGAGTTCATAGATGACTTGAATTGAATCGCGTTTTTCTCGATTCGGAGTCTTATGAACCGATTCAGCGGTGGTCTTTTGAGTGACATACTCAACCGAAGTGACTTTGTAGCTTCCCGCCGTCTCCCGAGGTCGCTCAAGATTTTTAATTGACACACATTGATCGGTATCCAGCGTACCGTCAAGGGCGGCAACGGGTGACACAAAAGGCGGAATCAATCGAGCGGGATGCGGATTTCGGGGCGGAGGGGGCGGAGGATGACGAGGTGGTGGCGGATGAGAGTCCTCCGCGGGAATGTAGGCCACCTCGGATGACGCGGAATGCAGCGAGGTTGACATCACGCCTCCCTCGTCATCCGCATCGCCAAAGTACTCAAGCTTGATGTCCTCAAAACCATCCATCCAGTCTCTGGTTCCTCTTTCGATTTGACCCATGACCTCCTTGTGGAACCGCTTAATGATCTCCCAGCGATGTCGACCAAGACGGTCAAACATCTCGTAGCAAAGGAGGTGGCGGAATTTGCGCTCGTCGCGCGACAAGTTCATTTCCAGAAGCTGGAAGTATCCAAGCATGAAAAGATCAAGCGTCAGGTTTTCATAGCTCACAGGCGAACCGTTAACATGCGGCAAAAAATGTTCAGGCCAGTAGATCATCTGGGCTCGACTCAGCCTGCGAATTTGACGACTGGGCACCTGGCTCATGATGGTCCTCCAATGACCGATCAGTTTCCCCACGACCTTCTTGGACTTCATGAAAAGGAGGAGCTTGTCATCCTCACCGTTTTCCCAACTAAAATCCAGATGGTTCCCTCTCCTGACAGATTCCGAGAGGGTGTACTTGCGCCAGTGTTCGAGAAACAGGAAAACGATCCTTTCTTTTCTTGTTTCGATGCATTCCTGAACGTAGCTCAGATCTGTCTGCACCTCTGAACTTCTTGTTTGGAGGTGGTGGTTTAAAAAAGGGTCTGCAGAAAGGATCTGGTAAAACTCTTCAGTCTTAGTTTGCGACGTTATCTCATAAGATGCCTCGATTACTGGATCCCCAACGAGGTTCACAACAGATTCCTCCAGAGAATGGTTTGTGCAGGACTGAGACCAATCAACGGGGTAACCTGGGTGATCCTGACAAACCGCTTCCAGACTATTCTTCGACTTATTGACAAGTGGAAGTGAGCTCTGGCGTTTGTACACCCTTGTTTCTTTGCTATTTGCTGACTGTGACTGCATTTCATAATTGGCTTTGAGGTTCCTCACCGAGACGCCAAACTGCCTCATCTCCTTCTCCACTTCTTCTTTTGTAGAGAAAGACTGAGAGCGGCCGATAAATACCGTAGCCGGATCAGGATGGGTCGCAGCAGCATTTTTTGTCCCTTTTTGAGAACCTCCGTGCCTGACGAGTTCCAGAATGTCAATCTCTTTGCCACCCAATGTGGCGAGGAGAATGGCCATGCTCTTGAGCAAAGTAGAAATTTTGCTACACCAGGCCGGGAGATCTTCAGCTTGGCCGTGCACTCTCTTTGGATTGACCGAAAAATGTCCTTGGGTGAGCGCTGCCGAAACGGGTAGAAGCTGATGCAGCTCCTGCTCGAGTTCTTCCAGTTCCTTCTCAACTTCTGAGACCTTGTGCATCACCTGGAGGTTCTCGATTTGCTTCTCGATGCGTTTGAGATCGTCCTCGGTCATCAGTTCCCCAAAGGGTCCCAAAAGAGCATTGTGGAGGTGGGAGTACCGCCATTCCTGAGGAGGGTGGTGCCCACTCGCCGTAAACTAAATCAGAGGTCAGAGGAGACCGAGAGACAAGAAAATGGAGAGGGTTTGGACTCTTCAGGACCGAATTCATTTCAAATCCTCGAGGACATGGATTTAGTGGTGCAATGGCACTGCCTCTTTGATTAAATCATATTCCTTTCATAACTTTGTTGGTGTGAATTTGGAATTTGTCTAATGTCAGACAAATAAAGGTCATCGCATCTTTATTTATTTATTAATTTATTATTATTTTTAAATGTATTTATTCATTTATCTATTCATGTACTTATTTATTTACTTAGATTTATTTTCCCATCTATTTATTTATGAGTTAATTAATTTACTGTATATATATCTATTATTTATCCATTTATTTATGTATTTATCTCCCCATCTATGTATTTATTTATGAATTAAATAATCTATCTATCTATCTATCTATCTATCTATCTATCTCTCGCCTTTGCTATCCGCTATGATTGATTGATAAACATTTGCATATGTCACCTGATTATAGGATTCTGCGTCAGCATGATCACTGCAGAAAATCAAAATGAGTGCAACACTGACACCCACCCAGAATATTGAAAAATAAAAAATAAAATACATTAAAAAAAAACCTGCCTAGGTGATTGGTCGAGCAACAGAGAAGACATCCTCTCAATCACGGTAGGCATAAAAAGTTGGCTTGCATTTTTATCCACAAGGAGGTTGCGCGTTTCAAATTGCACTTTCGCTTTGTTCGTGTTGGCTTCAATGCGATTGCTTGAACTGCAGTGTGAATGGGCTTGACATCACACCACTGAATCTGCATGTGCTAGATAAACTTGAAACCACAAAGCACTCCATCGTCCGACAAAGCTCACTCTTTCAAATCTATCCGTCAAGTGTTTTGTTGCTGCGATGGGCCATGCAGCCAAATCTTCACATCACTCCAAAGATTCAAAACTAACCAAACGTATGCAAAACATGCAGCATTATACTTAAGAAATAAGAAACAGCAACAACACTCAAACTAGGAGAGTATAAGGCCAGTTCATGCAACAACAAAAAATAAATAAAAGTGGAATTGGAAACTTTTGGGGAAGTGTCAGAAACAGAACAGTTTTTAGCATTGTTGAACAGTACACCTGTCACGAAAGTCTTGAAACTGACGAAAAAAAGAAACATGGCTCAATTGAGGATACATTTCAGCAGCTTGGGCTTCTCCATTTGTGTGACATGTGATGATGTACCACCCGTCCCTATCCCCCAAGTGTCAGTCAACCGGACTGCGGCGAGCAAAATCGTGGCTACCGCTAATGCTAGTTCTGTTCTAAGTCACGTCAATTGTGTGAATGCACCTTTAAGGCACCATGCTTAAATTCATTTTAGTGGGGCACCTAACAAACCGATCAAAGACACAATTCTGAAAAATGAGTGTTTGTGTCGGGGGGTTGTTTTTGTAGATTGCAAAAAAAAAATAAAAAGTGTTTTGTAACATTTGTCAATCTGACAGTGTAAATACTGATGGCAGTATGAGTATATATTATTTTATATTATATTATATTATATTATATTATATTATATTATATTATATTATATTATATTATATTATATTATATTATATTATTAGTATTAAAGTAATCCTTAAAAATGTGCGTGTGTATGCGTGTGTTTATGTGTGTGTGTGTGTGTGTGTGTGTGTGTGTGTGTGTGTGTGTGTGTGTGTGTGTGTGTGTGTGTGTGTGTGTTCAAATCCTCTCTGGCACTCTGGGTCAGAAATCAAGATATAAATCGAATCTTAACTTTGTATAATTGCAGTCATGAACACTAATCATTTACAAATCTTTTTGAACATAACAAATGGGTGATCGGTCCGATTTAGTTACCAAAATGATTTTGATTTTCTGTCTGGCCCATTTTCTCATAATGCAAGTATGCCAGTTTCTAGAAAGAAATAATTGATTCGATTAGTTTTTGGAAAAAAATGCTGATTGGATTTCTTTTGATGGAAAGGAAAGTAAAGTTCTTTGATCCAAGTGACACACCATGCATGAACACAAAAATCACGGTCACAAAAACCCACTTCTACATCTAGCTGCATCCCATTTGCGCTTAGAATTTTTTTTCCGTCACAAATGGGAGAGCTAAAAAATGTGAAAAGAAGGGCAACCGCCGTGTCTTACCTTGCGTTTGTGCTCTTCCTCCTCTTGCACTTTGACCTGAAGCTTTCGCACCATCACCTGCCGCTTCCATTCAGGGATAGCTTTTCCCTGCTCGTCATGCGTGGGCACCAGCGCCTCTACATCGGCCAGGCTGGACTTTCTCCCCGCGGCGGCGGCGACGTTGCTCCCATTGATGACGGGATTGGAATGCAGTTGCTCGAAGCTCGCCGATGCCGACATGGTCCTGAAGCTTCCCGAGCCAGGTGGACTGGGAGTGCGACTGGGCGTTGCGGGAGGGGAGGCGACCGACGTATTGGACGCAAGCGGGGACGACGTCTTGGGTGGCGGACTGCAAGGGCGAGTCTGTGGTGGAGATACGGCGTTTCCCTGGAGGAAAATAAAAATCACATATGGATCCGTCTGTGTAGGCTCTCAGTTGTACAGGAATGTTCCATCGATGAAAAGGTTACTTGAGCCGTCATCTGTACTTCTTTGAAGGTGTCGGACAGTTCGCTCTTCATCTGAAGAGCTTCGTCAGCAAACTAAAATTGTGCTGGCAACTCTGGACCTATATATAGGCCCAATGGAGTATATAGTGCCAAAGTTGCCAGCACAACCTTAGTTTGCTGACGAAGCTCTTCGGATGAGGAGCGAAACGTCTGACACCTTCAAAGAAGTACAGATGACGGCTGAAGAAACCTTTTCATCAATCGCAAATAGACTTTACCGGTTTGGATAGGATGCACCCAAATGTTTGATTGATTGGCCTTCCTGATACACTTAGCCGTTCATATCCAGTTTTTCTTAACTCATTCACTGCCAGACGATGTGCAAAAATGTGGCCACTCCAGTGCCAGGGTTTCTGTCATTTTCACTCAAAATGCAGGACCAACAGAATATTGAGTTTTAGGACTAGATAAACATTCAATTCAGCATAAGAAACCTTAGACTCTCTTCTTTCATCACAAAAAAAGAGTTAATTCCCATGTTATATGTGTCTGGAGTAATCTGAGCTTGAAATGAGGGCAGCTGTACAAAATACAATACAATATAGTACATATTGATTTATAAATAGCACTTTAACAAGAGCTGAAGCTGGAACAAAGCGCTAACATGGCAAATGCTGACCTCACGTGGAAGGGGAAAACATTGCTAAAGGTCTGACCAGCGCTTTATCGAAACCCCCCGCAAGAAAAACCAAAACCTGAACAAATTCGGTAATGGCGCTCCACGTCATGCTTTTCAATTCCCGAATAAATTCGGGAATGGCAGCGAATGAGTTAAACAATGTCCAACAATGCGTTGTGCTCACTGACGCCAACGATTCCTTTTGTTGTGAACAATTTGCAGACGTTGTAGACTCACATTGTCGCCGGTTGGCCCGCTGTTGGAAAAGACCGTAGTGTAGCCTTTACTGTGAGGCGTGGGCTTCAGGCTCTTTCCGGCTTTGATTTCTGCCAGCAATTCGGAGTTGTCACCAGTAGGGGACATCATGTTGAAAGATTTTGTGCCTAAAAACACAACAATGATGGAGGACAGTGAAAATCAAGATGGAGTTGATTGACAGATTGATTGATTGAACATAAACACATGAACAAGATCCATCCATCCATTTTCAGATCCGCTTTATCCTCACAAGGGCCACAGGGGGCGTGGGAGCGGGTTGGGGGTGTGTGTGCTGGAGCCTAACCCAGGTGTCCTGGGGCTGTAAGCCGGGTTACACCCTAAAATGGTTGCCAGCCAACGCAAGGTACATATCGAAGACACAACAATCAACACTCACAGATAGGGACTATTTGGAGTGATCCATTAACATGCCACACATGACTTTGTAACGTGGGAGGAAACTGGAATACCCAGAGAAAACCCACACAGGCCCAAGAGGAACTTGCTAACTCCACAACCAGAATATATAAAACAAAGATTGGAAGGAAGAAAAGGCCATCAATGGATGCTGTCGGTAAACACTGTTTATGTATCCAAAGGAGGAGGAAGAAATACCGAAACCTCTCTCCTCCTAACACTCTTTTTTTTTTTAAACTAAATTTTCCATCAGTTTTACATTCATGACAACACCCAGAAATCCAATTTCAATACAGTCCATGATGATTTTGTCGTTCTGTTTAATATTCACTACATTCACAAAGAGTTATATAGATTGTTTGTTTTTGTCAAACTTTTTTCCCACTATGAGTCAAAAGCTGTTGGAGATTTTCTTCAGAACAAAATAAAGTTATATTATCATCAAAAAGAAATTAGTTAAAAGAAAATATATATATATCCCCAGCATATATCAATGATATAGAGAATAAGCAGGACCAAGCATAGACCCTTGTAGAACACCATGACTCTACATTAACTGCATCTACTGATTTCTCTCATCTAACGTTTTAGCCATTTACATGCACTGAAAGATTACCCCTGCTACCCTCTATTCCCCCCAAAATGTGTGGAAAAATAGTTGATTGACAATTTCAATATTTCATTCAATCTGTTCCGTTTAAGAATAGACTTTTAAAATGTACGTATTCAGCTGCCACAGTCCTTAATCTGCTTACAATGAACAATGCAACAACTTTCAAGAGACTTCAGCTGTGACCTGTAATTCTATTT
Source organism: Hippocampus bargibanti (assembly GCF_051943395.1). Classification (NCBI taxonomy): domain Eukaryota; kingdom Metazoa; phylum Chordata; class Actinopteri; order Syngnathiformes; family Syngnathidae; genus Hippocampus; species Hippocampus bargibanti. Next base: position 29,732,288 of record NC_142734.1, read on the forward strand.
ACAAAGAACCCCTTTTTCGTTTTTGGGGGGTGAGGGCGTACTAAAATGAGTCTATTTACAACAAATACCTACAAATGACACATGTAGTCCATTTTATAGGCATAGTATGTGTTCTGCATATATGGTTCCACATATATAATGAGGAAAACGAATAAACACGAGCCAACGTGTTACCAAACTACAATTCACAACCCGGTAGCTTCTTTTCACCTCAATAGGATCACGTAAATCAATGACAGGACAACTCGAGTGCGATCGAAGCTTTAGATTAGCATTTAAAAAATGTCACCAAACATCTTTTGGTCCGAAATTAACCGCCGGCGATGGAGACACCTCACCGTATTTAAGAGAAGAACCTCAAATAAATTGAATGTCATCAGTCATCTCGAACAATGGCATGAAAAGAAGAAAGTCCTGGTATAAAACCGTTCCCCATGGAGGTCACCGTCGCAATGTTCCAACTGGCCACAAAAGCCCAAACACTCTGTAAACCCGCCACCCCCACCCACCCCAACGCTCTGTTGCACTCTCCCTTGGAGGAGGAGAAAGCAGCTTCCTGTTAAAGCCCCATCATCACCGTCGGGGGAAAATCTAAAGGACTCGCCGGTAACTGAAAGTGACAGCGAGCCACTGGCAAAGCTGGCGAGGAATTATCACACAAACACTCGCACGCACACGCTTGTGAGTCGAAATGACCGGAGCCAAGCCGGTGCATAATTCCTTCCATTTTTTGCACCACGCTTCCCACTCACTTTGTTTTGTCGCCAAGAGTTTTGACCTGACAACCAAACGATGTTGGGTAATCAATACTTGAAAACACTCGAGTTGTAGGAGGAACTCAGTGTCCTGATGGCAGTGAGCGATTTTTTGAAAGGGTTCATTTTGAAGAACATTTGCATGTTGGTATTAGGCAATCTTCAATTTTTGAACTGAAGATTCATTGGGGTGAACATTAGGTTTTATAAAATTTGGTCTCTGTAAAAAAAAACATAACAATAACAACAATAAAATTAAATAGATTAATACAATTGCAAATTTCCCCATTGTGGGACTCTTAACTGCTGGACAATGTGCAAAAATGTGTCTCGAATTCCACGACCAACACAATATTGAGTTTTAGGACTACAAAAAAAAATCAACGCAGCATAAAAAACCTTAGACTATCTTCCTTCATCAGAAAAAAAAGAGTTAATTCCTAAATGATATGGGTCGGGAGTTATATGAGCTTGAAATGAGGGTGCTGTCCAAAATACAATGCAACACATATATATTGGTTTATATCGCGCTTTAACAACAGTTGAAGCTGGAACAAAGCCCTAAAATGGGAAAAGGGGAAATGGTACCCCCTGGTGGAAGGGAAAACATTGCCAGAGGCCATAGCCAGCGCTTTATCGGCAACCAAATCAGAAAAAAAAACAAAACCCGAACAAATTCGGGAATGGCACTCTATGTCATATTTTCAATTTCATACACGTCAATTCGTGAATGGCAGTGAATGAGTATTGAACAAAAAAACAAGTGATTTTTAAAAAAAAATCTTCCTACATTCAGCACGTTATTGATGCCCATTTTTAATTGATTTCTTCTTTTTTTGAACATGCATAAACTCAAAGAAAATGTTCAAGTCACTAACTAGACTCACCTCGCCCATCGCACCCCTCAAAAACAAACATGAGGTCATGGGATTTGTTTGGGAATAGAATGGATCCATGTGAAATATTTTAGATGAATAAATGAATGAGTGAAAATTAACAAATCAGCGGGATTCAGTCGATCTCTGTTATTTCATATTGGGGAATACAATTATTGGGGAATGCGGGGTGGGGTGTCAATGTACGTTGATATTTTTTGGTCTCTACTTACTCTTCATCTGTCTTAGTGCACCTCCCTCTGCCTGCCGGGCAGAGGGACCCTTGCCTTGAAAGAGCAGCAGTGAGGAAAGACGGCGGCAGGCAAAGAGATAAAAATAAACACGTAAGAAGACACACAAGGAACAAAGCAAAAGCGACGACGAAAAGACATTCAAATGTCAAGAACATGATTGCTAGTTTGATGATGAAAAGGATTTGAGTACCGTATTTTCCGCACTATAAGACGCATGTAAGAGCCTTATTTTTTTTTAAGCTGACCATGTTGTTATGAAAATACTTTTACTTTACCCCGGAGAAAATAATAAAACAGTTATTTATTTATTTTGGGAGCGAATGGAGTTGTCAGACAGCTGATAAGTAATCTATTCATTCAGTTTGACTGACCTATTTGACTGTTTTATTGACATTCCCTTTAGCGCAACACCGTCTAATAAATGAATGACAGAACCCGAGCCTCTACTGTAGAGTCTTATAATGTGGTGCGCCTAATGTATGTCATTCATTGAGGGTGCTGCGCCTCACTGAGCAGAAAATAGAGTAATATTTATTTATTTATTTATTTATTGGTAAAATCTTAAGTGGCACTTCCTGGAGCACACGATCAGTTAGCAGCACAGAGCACACTGAGGCACTTAAGGAAATGGCACAACACAAAACCAGTTCACGGGGTAATGGTAGCCACCGCATCTTGACTTTTAGCTCAATTATTCATGTTTGTGGTGTTTGGCTCAAAACACACCCTGATAGATTTGGTTTGGCCCCCCTTAAAATATCCTTTCCTTCAGAAATTCAGATTGAACATGGAAGTGAACGTGACACACAAGAAGTGATAGATTTAAAGAAAAGGTTGCAAGAAAGGGAAAGTGCAGTTTTTGAGAACAGCTTCCTAAAAAGTTGGATGTGAATATTTAAGACCCCTGCCTCACTTCAGTGGCGCCTTCTCTTTCCTTTTCAATTTCAGTCGAGATATGTTTTCAAGGGAAACTCACTTGTTGATGAGGATGATCGTCGCTGTTTGTTGGAGAAGCTATTGTTCGCAGAGTCATTCTGGGTTGCTTGTGGCAATGGTGGAGGTGCAGGGGGTGTTGGCGTCGGGTTGCTTGTAGATGGGGGAGGCGGTGGAGGCGGCGGAGGCGGTGGTGGAGGCGCTGCCGGGACGGTTTCCTCTGTGGTGCCGTTTTCAGATGATGGGGTAGAGCCATCGGCTGGTTCCTCCAGTAAAACAGAGCCCTGAGTAGAGAATTGTAACACAAAATGATGGCAATTTATCTATATACAAGGTGACCCAAAAGAAAAAAACGGACCCCAACTCCAAGTAGTCCCCGTTTCTTAGTGTTTTGTCCGAATGAAATGAAACTTTGGTCATAGCCCCACAGGAAAAAAATCTGGGGGGTTTTAGGTCCGGGCTATGAGGTGCCCACTGAACATCCGTCTCGAGGCAGATCACTCGGCCTCCGAAGTTCTCTTTCAACCTATCTCGGGACAGGTTTTGATGCTATCTTAAGGACAGAGTCAACGCCGGGAAACCCGCAACCATCACGGAACTCAAGAAAGCCATCAGGGAGGAGATGAGAGCCACCTTCAGAAGTTCTCTGACGACTCAGCTATTGTCGGCCTCATTACAGAGGGAGATGATCGGGAGTACAGGGGACTGACCAAGGCCTTCGTGGACTGGTGCCAGCAGAATCACCTCCAGATCAACACCGGGAAAACCAAGGAGTTTGTTGTGGATTTCTGCAGGAAACAATCCTCACCTGCACCGTTGAACATCCATGGTACGGACATAAAGAGGGTGACCTCCTACAAGTACCTGGGTGTTACTCACAAAAATAAACTGGACTGGACTACAAACCGGGATGCCCTAATCAAAAAGGAACGGAGTCGCCTCTTCCTACTCAGGAGACTGAGGTCTATTGGGGTTCAGGGGTCGCTCCTAAAGCCTTTCTATGACTCTGTGGTTGCTTCAGCCATCCACCATGGAATTTTCTGCTGGTCAAGCAGCATCACCACCCGGGACAGGAAAAGACTGCAGCGTCTGGTCAAGAGGGCCAGTTCCTTCCTGGGCTGCTCGCTGGATTCTCTGGAAGTGGTGGGCAACATACGGACGCTAGCTAAACTAAAAGCTATGATGGACAGCCTCTTCCACCCCCTCCTGTCCACACTGACAGCACTGGGTCGCTCCTTCAGCCAGAGACTGTTACACCCACGCTGCAAGAAGGAGAGGTACCGCCGCTCATTCCTACCAAATGCTGTCAGGCTTCTTAATAATCACATGTGAAAAAAGAAATACCTGGACTCTTGTACTGTAAATAGCCCAGCTACATATATCAATATGCCTTTTCCTTGATACTTGCACTATCTACAGTTTTTATGAAACATTTTTGCAGTTACAGTATACACCACTACTGTACGACTGAGAGCTTACCCAGAAGTATACACCTCAGTCTTCTGACATTTTTTATTATGCTTAGAATATCTTGTTTTTTATCCTTTCACCCCCCTTCAAATTGCTGCTATGGACTGCCCATTGTGGGATGATTACAGGCTTTCTGATTCTGATTACCAATTCAGTCTGTAAGAACGTCATTGACAACTTCGTGCTGCGCCTCAAGAAATGCATGGAGCTAAAACGAGGCCATCTAGAACATATGCTGTAGAACGGAGAAAAAAGGCCAAAGACACTAGTGTTTTGATGTGATGTTTTGAATATAATAAACTAGTTATGACCAAAGTTTCATTTCATTCGGACAAAACACTCAGGAACAGGGCCAAATTAGAGTTGGGGCAACAGTTACACAAACTGGAAAAACATAAATGGCATCCAAAATAAATGTTTTAAACATAAAATTTAAAACGATTATCCATTTATGACAACTTTATGTCAGTATTCTACAGTATGTTGCTGGCATGCAAAGGCATGCCTGTTCAAACACCTGCTCAAGCGGGAGTTTAGGGGGGTGCGCACAACACATTTCTTAGCACATGTCACAGGACTCCTCCCTCTGCTGTATTTAATTAACTCTTAGAGACACACCAACAGAGCTAATATGTGTCACTCTCCAGGGGAAACACCAAACATAAATTGTTGGGCACGGGCCATCTGCTGCTGTAAGTGATAGTGCTCCTCTCCCCCTCTCAACCGCACCCCCTCACATTACACGCGTCTGGCATGCCTCGAAAGCATGCAATAACCCTGCTGGAAGAGAGTTAATAGACCGTGACAAACAATCGACCCCACCTCCTTTTATTCTTGGGACGCGTGCCCATCATCGGACCCAGTCCCTCCCGCCCAACCTCCCACTTTACAATTGAATCCTCCCCAGGGAGTTTGGAGGAGGTTAGTGTCCAGACGAGTCCCGGCGGCACGTGCCGCTGATTAGCCGTCCCATCTGCTAGGAAGCCTCTGAGACCAGGAGTGGCCCCTCTGGAGGCTGTAATTGGCTCAATGGGGATTATCCTCCATATCACCCCCAAACTCACCCCACTCCTGATTCCCAGGAGATTATAGTAATACAGCCCCAGGGACCCATGATTATGTTTGACAGACCCTGTTCTCTTGTCTGCGGAGGTATGTGGCAACAAATAAGCTCAAGGATGGGTGTCATTTTCTTTGCCGTTTTGGTTTTCGATGTTTCATTAAGCATTTAAATGTACATTTCATGGTGGTTTTCATCCGTGAAACGTTCTCCGATTTCAAGATTTGCCACTAATGTCGACCCAGAGCTAGCTTGATGTACAAACTGATTAATAAAAACTTTTGGAAATTTGAACACAGGAAATGGAAATCTCGATTTGGATACGTTAAAAAAATAAAGGCAAAAAAATCCTGACTTTCCATTGGGGGTGAAAGATTACGAAAAGTAATCAAATAACAATCCTCAACATTGCAATTGCAATTTCATATTTATTTTTTATATAGATTACTTTTTTTACTCAAGGTTCTCTTCCCATATTGATACAATACAACAGAATACATATTATATACATTTAGATATTCTTGAGCAAATATAAGCAATAAATTACCAGAATCTATAATCTATATTACAGTATCATATTTATTATAATTTGTACAGAAATACTTTGGTTTGATTGGTGCCAACCTAAAATAAAACTCAGGCAAATGGAGCAAGAATTAATATAGAAAAGACTTTCTTTATCTGCTTTGATTAGAGCTGTTAACTTATGAAACACTTCAACTTCTTCTTCTTTTCCTTTCGGCTTTTCCCTTCAAGGGGTCGTCACAGCAAATCAGTGTCCTCCATCTTTAGAGGTTTGATCCGCATGCTTGTTTTGGCCAAGCTTTTACGTCGGATGCCCTTCCTGACACAACCCTCTGTATTTATCCGGGCTTGGGACCGGCTACAGAACAAGCAACTCGCTCAGTAAAATGCTCCCACACACAAAATGGTAACACTTCAATTTGCAGTCTTTTAACGAAGAACGTCAAGTTTACATTTTCCTTTACTATCTGTACTATGCGGGCGCACTAAACAAAACACGCTGTTGTAATTAATGTGTTTACGGACTGTGAATTAAACAACAAATTCCACCTGTTTATGCATTTTTCCATGCGATGTCAACTGAAAATGACACCACAGTTGCTCAGGCCACAAGTGACGACCAGTCAGATGAACACATCCATGAATGGACTATCAATAGGCGGTTGGAGCCAGAGGGTGTCCATCTTACATTGCCATTGTGACTTTTGTTGTTGTCTCCCCCCCCCCCAAAAAAAAACCCACTCCTATTATCCAATGCTTTATGCTACAATAGGCATGTAGTACTTCCCATGGATTGATTGGCTTAACTGTATGACATACATAGTAGCATTTTCACCATCAAGAAAGACAGAAAATAATGTGAAAACCCCAATATAGAGAATGTAGGCCATCTGAGTGAATGGCAATGTAAGATGGTGGCTTCGTTTCTTCCAAGGACAAGCAGCATTGTTAGAGCGTATTCCTTGTAATCCACATTTAAAAATGTTTTTCATGATGAAAAACAAAGTGACTATTTTCATCTACTTGTGGTCCTTTTTTCACCTTTTGTTTGCCTTCAAATATCGCCCCAAGAAAGAAACTGAGAACATTTAGACTAATTGCAAGCTACCATAGGATGTCCAAATAATAGTTGAGTGCTATTATCCTTTTGTAAGCCATCATGACTTTGAACTAAGCCTTTTGTCTACGTCTGTTCCATTGTGGCTTGTTTGAGGACAGTTTATACAGCCAGGTGGACTGGTTCAAGATGTGATGGAAATGAGGGTGCAGTTTGCATCATGTGGCAAACAAAAAGCTCCAAAAGGATGGAAGACTATGTAACCGGCTGAGTGGCGTAATGTGCAGGCAAATATCGCCGCTGTAACCTAATGCCGGCAAAACATCATCGAGCTAAACCTTTGAGTCATTCATTTATTTAGCCTATCAAATCAATTTTTTTTGTGTAAACCGTAATTTTAATCAAATAGCAATTGCAATTTCCTAATAAATATCCTCTGGGTGCTTATCGTCGCTGTTACTAAGGTAAAGGCTAAAGAAAGAAATTGACAAAAATGCTAATTAATGTCTCACAGCGTGTCAAAATCAATCCCAGGTGCTATGCCATGAACCCTCCCCTCATCACTCTTCATGAGCTTGTAGACAGAAATGTTATATACTGTATATAGTTGCTATAACATTTGACGACACAGTTCATGCGCTAATTGCATTTATCGACTGGCATGCGGCCATGTGGTGCTTCATTGCGTTGACAGTTACCTCCTCCTTTGGTGCCATGACTTTGCTCCCACGGAGCTCGGCGCTGTCACTCCCGAGGGTCTTGTAGTAGTCCCCAGTGCTTGGCTGCTTACTGAAGCTCCTTGACTTTCGGTTGGAGTCAACGCGTCGTAATTTGTCGTAGTTATCTCCCACCGTCAGGTGCTAAAAAGTAGGGGGAAAACATAGTCATTGAAGCAACTTCAATTTAGCATGTAGCTTGCACTTTTTACACACTTGTGCATATTGTTAGGCTCAACGGACAACCGACACCTCCAGACAAGTTGCGTCCATAATTTGTAAAAATTATTCAAATGACTTCTACTGAGTGCATTTTATAAAGATTCCACCGCATATAGCTATATTTTACGTTTTATGACTCGCGCTGAATATTCAGGAAGTCTTGTTTTTCGAGTTGATGACGATGCCCTAAGTGACGTCACGGAGGGAACGCCCGTGACCGAGAAAGCGACACACAATGCATTTTGGGTACTTTGAAAACACCGTGTTGATCGCGAAATTAGAAGAAAAACAACATACATAACGCGATGGTGAATCGTTGTGGGTAGTTTAGAAGGTGTAAGTTTACACAAATTCCCAGCGGACAAATCAGCCCATTTCCAACGGAGCTTGGGCGCCATCTTGTGCATTTGCTGGGCGCTACATTGGAGTCCAGACGGCTCGAATTGATACGGAAGGACTTCTTTAATCGATTGCAAACATTTATGATTTCTTCTTCAGATGTATTTGAATCATATTCATAACTGGATGAGTAACAAGTAAAGCATCTTCTCCGAATCTGAACTCTCTGAAGCCATTGTTTTGATTCTGGAGCAAGGCAGTGTGTGACCAATAGTGACGTCACTAACAAGGGGGCGGGACTTTCTGAATCTGCCCAGTTCCGAGCTCATTTTGTGGCAGTTTTGGGACACTCTAAGTCATTTTTATTGGTGTTTTGCATTTGACCAAAAATATCAACCTGCGTGTTTTGGGTATTTTAGATCCTATAAAACGTTTTTCCGATGTCAGTTAGGAAACAAAAATGGTGTCGGTTGTCCTTTAAAGGAAACACGTGAAACTTTTCTTTTTCTTTGTGTGTACAATATTTGGCCCAATATTAGTTCTGCTGGAAGGTTTCGGACAACACAGTGCTTAATGGCTTTTCTTTCCAGATTAGTACCCTTCAGTGGACAAAGCAGCTTTATGTTAATAACAGAACAAGGCTTGCATTCAGCTGCGGTGCACCATTGGCATTTGTATTTCAGGTAAGACTCACACAACATCAGCAGGGTGAGAGTTGATATACAGTATGGCGTAAGAGAGTGCACTTTGGCACATACCACAGGGCCACAGAAGACTTTCACCTTCCTAAAAGTATCTCCTGGAGTTGTAAAGCTGAAAAAATGAAGTCTAAGTAAAAGATTCACGATGAATAATAATAATAATAATAATAATAATAAATTTGATTTCTAAGCGCCTTTCAAAACTCTCAAGGTCACTTCACAGTCACATGATCAGTTTTTCTGTGGGTGAGCAGTGGATTATAAGGATGAACTCAATGGGTGCGTAACATGTTCTCATTTTAGTGCATGAGACTAATTGCAGGCCCTAATTTTCACAATTTCATTTTGGTGGTGCCACTGGAAAACGTTCAAAATTTGGTGAGGTTTTATTTTCATGCCCCCTGAAAAAAAAAGTTTTGAGTAAAATTAAGCAGATGAAGAATTTATTGATGTTATAAATAAAAAAAGGGGGTTAATGTTGGCAACATTGATCTTGTAAAAAAGATCAATGTTGCCAACATTAACCCCCTTTTTTCATTCTATAAGCATCTTATTGAATGTTCCTGATCTTCATTAAAGCATAAAAAGAAGTTCATCACAATAGTTAAACCGAAAGACAATAAAAGACTTCAAGATCTCACAAGAATCTGGAATATTTTCGTAATGTTTCATTTCACCCTCAAAATATTGATCTATTTGTAAACATTCTTGACCACCACCTTTATATTGTTGTTTGGTGTGCTTAGTTAATAAACAAATAAACAAACAGCCAAAACAAATCAATAAAAATAAATAAAAATAATAAAAGCATCAATAAAAACGACATAAATACACAAATAAATAAATAAATAATAAAAACATCAACAAATAAATACATAAATAAATGAAGCCAGCCATTTAGCGGTTATTCAGTATTAAACTAACATGACAGGTGATACCAATTGTTTTATTTGTTATTTTCAAAGCGGTGTCTCGTTCTGAGCCGTGATGACCCCATCAATGATTGCTAATTAGTTAGTCGTCAGGGAGGCGAGATGGTCATATGAGCAGTGTCCGCACAAGAATGGTTTGATTAGCCCCCTCCAGGGAGATGGTCCCAACCATGGCAACCCGTCCGAACAACCGCACCACCCGGCCGCAACCCGAAGCCGCCACACACACACACACACACACACCCCATTGCATATTATCGTTCACATCCAGACATAGAAACAGGTCGATGGCCTGCCTTTGCAAATAGTATCGCACAATGTACTTATTTGGGTTATTCCAGTCTGTAGTTTTGTTATACAAGAACCAACAATGAATCCTTCACAACAACCAGTCAAGGCAATAAGCAGCATTGAACTGAAAAACAATGCAACATATGCGGCGTCTATTAACTGCTAAAATCTGAATCCTGTGACTTAAAAACGGTAACAGAGATAACTAAAATTAAAAGGCCCTTGCCATGAAGACCACAAAGCCCCTCGTTTACCACCTTACCTTGACGGCTAGTGGCCCCGAGATGTTTCCTGTCATCTGAAAGGCACCAGAAAGTTAGCTGTCACCAGATCCAGAGCGCTGACTCTTCCCTCCGCCCGCTACTACACCTGTCACTCTACCTGCCCGTGTCACATTACGCAAAGGCCTTATCAATAACCTCGTAGGCCCGCCTGGCGGTAAGCGATGATGTCACCAGCGGCTCGCACTCGGCAAACCATTGGCCCACTTGTTCATGTATATAAACCACAAAGGAGCAGGTGCCTCGCTCACAGTCGCACTGATAATGATGTAGACCTCGGTACTTTGTACAGTTCAGCGCAAATAACATAAATCTTCACAAATTGTATATTTCAAAGTCCATCAACTCTGGAGAGCATTTGTGACAGGCAAAATGTTTTTTTTTTCTGGCTGATTCACATGATGGATTGGACATCAGTGAATGCAAATGAGATGACTGAAGCCCTTCATCTGCAAGTTCCCGGATGAGCTGAAGCGTTCCATGTTCCTATAGCACCCAGAGTATACAGTATTTTTTTAAACTATGTTCATTGTGCACGCTCACATCATATGTATGTGTGTGTGTGTGTGTGTGTGTGTGTGTGTGTGTGTGTGTGTGTGTGTGTGTGTGTGTGTGTGTGTGTGTGTGTGTGTGTGTGTGTCCCAAAGAGAGGCTTAGGTTAAATTGTTAATGAGGCCTCGGCCTTGCTGGTCTTCGGGGTAAAAAGATGAGAAGGAGGACTAATTAAAATCCTCTTTCCCACATGACACACACACACACACACACACACACACACTTCACCCTGAGACCGTCTCAAGCAACACTTTCACTACCTCTGACATTAGTGCAAAACCACAGAAAAGGCATGGAATCCTTTATAGCACCGTATTGTCCAGTGCATAAGACGCACCGGAGTTTAAGGCGCACCCCAATGAATGGTGTATTTTAAATGTGTTTCCATATATAAGGCACAACTTCAATGAATGAAAAAAGTTTTCCAAATATAATATACAAATCTATAAAACTTTACCAAATATAAGGCACACTACATCATGAGGCGCTGCAATAGAGACTGGGGTTACGGCCTACTTCTTCTAAAGGGGGAAATGGAGTAGCTGGCTGCTGATAATATGTGCGAGACCCGTTGTGGCTCAAGATAACTCCAAATATAAGGTGCACCGGATCATAAGGTGCAGGGTAATCTTTTGAAGAAAAGGAAGGCTTTTTAGTGTGCCTTGTTCAGCGGAAAATACGGTACTTATTCTGTCAGTCTTATGTGAGAGGTTTTGTTAAAAGAAAAAAAAAACATTGAGATGGATGAAGCAATCTTGGTCACATGATTCGCCAGGGTTTACTGTCTGCTGAACGTTTAGTTGTGTCGATGCCAATTTTAGCTGCGCTAGCTCTTTAAACACATCGCTGAGTGATCTGCGGCCAGATTAATTACGGTAATTGAGTTCATACCCATCACAGTAAGCGCACTGTACCAACTGCGAGGCTTGCCTCAGTAATGAGCGTCTTCATTAGCCTTGTGAGCCATGCTAACACAATAACATCTTTGTCACCACTGTTACACAAGAGCAACAGTCCAACTAATGAGGCCCAATGAGCAATGGCAGCTGGTGATAAATGTATCCCAATCACTTGGGTTGGTTGTCTTCATTTGGGAGCTCCAAATAAATTCTAATATGGTTACATGTGCATAACTCTGCTATTTTCGATGTACTCTATCAGCCTTAAACTACACTAAGGTATAAATAAATAAATACATAAATAAATAAATAAATAAATAAATAAATAAATAAATATAAAAAAGCTATCTAGTTAGCTAGCTAGCAAGATAGCTAGCTAGCTAGCTAGATAAATAAATAAAACACTTTTTCAAGAGTGTGAAAGATGTATATCAATATCAAGGGGGCTAACATACATACATACACGCACACACTGGTATGTGATGGACAAGAAAGTCTCCCCATAAGATGATTTTATATCATCTTCAGTTCCTTCAAGAGACCTTGTTTCCATATTGGTTTTGTATGTGTGCGTGTGTGTGTGTGTGTGTTTCCAATTTGCATGACAGCCTTTACCTCTTTCTTCCTGTTGTTGCTCTCCACGTGGCGCAAGTTGCTTTTCACTTTCAAAAACTCCACAGATGAGGCCTCCTGAGGGGGCTTCGGTGCCGGATAGCACGGGGGTGGCGGCGGGAGTGGAGGAGAATGTGGGGGAGGCGGAGGGGGATATGCGGGCGGTGGTGGTGGGAGTGTTGTAACGGGGTCGTGACTCTTCTTGGGCTTGTCAGAGTCTATGTCTGGGTTAAGCATGTCCATGTATGCTTGCATGTCAGATATGGCCGTCTCCGATGCACCTGAAGAAGAAAAAGAGAACCCTTGTTTCATTCGTGTGTGCATGGACGCCATATTTTGAAGGAGGCTAACTCAAGATTTCATTCGGTGAAACACGGCATGATAAGAAAAGTTCATGAATTGAAACCTCGAACAAACATTCTTGAATTTACTTCAAGTTAAAGTTTCAGTTTACTGTTTGGCCACTAGAGAGCAGCACCATTATTACACCTTTCAGTTAAACTACAGTAAGACAATCTTCACCTTAAGCAACCTTTGAAAGCAGGGGTAGATGAAACATAAGAAGATTATAATTTGTATTAGTATAAAAGTTGACCTGTGTGTGCGGCTGTGTTCAGCTGCGTCCCTCGAGACAATGTTAAGCTGCTCCTCTTCTCCCCGGTGCTGGACTGACTGGAGATGTCCGACTCATAGTTAGATAAGGAACTGGCTGGCGAACTTATGTCAAAGTGGGCCGATTGGCTGGTCGGGGGCATGGTGGTATTGGGGGACGAGAGGCCCGAATCCTGCTGCTTGTTTTCAGGTTCCTTGCACTCCAGGTCGAGCGAGGGGTCGCGAGACAAAACCCGGTGCTCCACACTCTGTTGAATGATGCCAACATTACTTTTCTGGATTGTAGATAAATATTTAACTTTTAGACTCCATTTCTCAAGGGCTGGGGAGCGGGGGTCTAAAATATGAAGAACAGTCGCCCGTCGCTGCTTTCAAATGAAGTCCCGGAAAGAGAAGCGGCAGGTTCACGTCATCGCTCACCATGTTCTCAACGGTGCGCAAATATTTGGCGCACTGGATATGTCCGTTGTATTCAGCAAGGTCCGCCCCCGTGAAGCCATCCTGGTCCCTGATGCCCAGATCCACCCCATTGACCACCAGAATCTGACAGCACTGGAGGTGGATAGGAATTATATATTAGTTGCCTGAAAAAAGACAGCTCGGATAGGTCTAGCACCCCCCGCAACTCTTGTGAGGATAAAGCGGATCGGAAAAGGGATGGATGGTACATCAAGCTACTCCTCATCTTTCTTTCAATAACAGTAACAAGGGGTGTCATGAGGCTATCATCCAATTCTTTCCAGTAATCTCATCTAACGCGTCAAGCAGGATACATCGATCGCGATTGACGAATAGCTTGCGGATTGCTCACAAGTCAATCGTGAGGGATGTAGTGGAAAAACACAAACAAACACACACAAACAAACATGTGTGTGCCTGTGTGAATGTAATTCGTTAATTAACTCATTCACTGGCAGACGATGTGCAAAAATGTGTCCACTCAAGTGCCAGGGTTTTTGTTATTTTCCACTCAAAATGCCGGACCCACAGAATATTGAGTTTTAGGACTACATAAACATTCAATGCAGCGTAAGAAACTTTAGACTCTCTTCTTTCATAAAAAAAAGAGTTAATTCCTAAATTATATGGGTCTGGAGTTATCTGAGCTTGAAATGGGGGCGGCTGTACGAAATACAATATAATACATAAATATTTATTTAAATAACGCTTCAACAACAGCTGAAGCTGTAACAAGGCGCGAGCATGGACAAAAGGCAAATGCTGCCCCCTCGTGGAAGGGAAAAACATTGCCAGAGGTCTGACCAATGCTTCATAGGCACCTCCCGCAAGAAAAAACAAAACCCGACAAATTCGGGAATGGCGCTCCACGTCACACTTTTTAATTCCCAAATAAATTTGGAGATGGCAGCGAATGAATTAATTAGTTATGTAATTAATTTGTTTATTTATTTGTTTTGTTAATGCACACTCCACCCTAATCATCCTATTAACCACACAATCACAGAGGATATAATAAATAAAATAAAATCAACCAAAATCGAAAAGTGAAGCAATGATAGCGCGTGACCTGCATCACCAGAAGTTGTTAGCGCTCAACAGACTGCAATCGTAGCGAGTCATCAAAGCTGTCGCAACATGTCTTTTATTGTTATTATTTTTCTCATTCAACGTTTGTTTTAATGTACAATCCACCAAGGGCAAAGAACGGGAATGTCAAACAGATATTGTTCAAACTCCTACTGTGATTAATAAAAATAAAAATAAGAACATTAAAGTCCATAGTCCACCTGACCAGACCAGATAAAGGGAGCCAAAGTAGACTCCAGATTATTAAAAACAAAAAATGGTAGTTATGCATATAAACTGAAGTGACAATGTCAATGTCTTTTGTTTTTACTTCAATGTCAAAATAACACTCGTACTCGCCTCAAGTTCACCGTTCTCTGCGGCGTCATGCAGGGGGGTTCCTCCCCAGTTGTCCGTGACAATCTCGCCACCGTGCAGCAGTAACCAGCTGAGAACTTTTGCATGACCACGGCTGGCCGCGAAGTGCATGGCTGTGGCCCCGTCGCCATCCTTATCCATCAGGCTGATCTCTGTGAAACTCATCTGTAGAAACAGGTTTTTATTTTAAACTACCCGAGAAATGATTTCGGATTAAAAATTGCTTAATTAGAGGACAACCGACACCTCCTGACAAGTTATGTCCATAATTTGTAAAATCACTTCAAATGACTTCTACTGACCGCATTTTACAAAGATTCCACCGTATATAGCTATATTTTACAGTTTAAAATTCGCGCTGAATATTCATCAAGTCTTGTTTTCGAGTTGATGACGATGCCGGAAGTGACGTCACATTGTGAACTCCCATGACCGAGAAAGCGATACACAATGCATTTTGGGTACTTTGTTTCGTCTAAAAACACTGTGTTGATCATTAAATTAGAAGGAAAACTACATAAATAACGCGATGGTGAATTGTTGTGTGGCAGCCAATTGCGGTAACATGCATAAAGAAAGTTTACGTTGACACAAATTCCCAGCGGACAAACCAGCCATTTCCAACGGACCAGAGCACATTTGACAAGATGTTTCCATCCACCCGTACCAGCCAAACAATGACGGTGTTGTGGCCCATTTGGGAAGCAGCGTGCAGGGGTGTCATCCCATCATTGGCTCTGATGAGCGAATCAGCTCCGCAGTCCTTGACCAGGTACTGGATCACTTCCAAATGGCCTTCCTGGCAAGCCAGGTAGAGGGGTGTGGCACCATTCTTCGTTTGGGAGTTGATAAAACTATCACGGGAAGAGACAGTGAGGAAGTTAAATTAAGATTCATCCAGGCCTGATTGTAAAGTGAGTGGATGTAAATGATGGGGCAGGATGGCCTCCTTTCATTCGCCTAAATAAGAACAAAGGAAATGTTAATACGGGCCTAACTGTTTAAGTAAGCCATTTAACCTGTTTGACGTTGTACTTTAATCAGCAGCTCGGGCGATCAACAAGGGGAACAACATTGGTGGAAAAAGATTGTCTTTTATGATCCAGTTTTGGCAAGAAGATATTTGTCCTACCACGTTTCACAAATGGAAAATCTGTAGTCAAACACGCATGACGTTATTGTCACTGTCCTACTAGCTGATAATGTTAGAGATTGAAAATAGGAATCAAACCAACAAAGCTAGAGCTTACAAATTATAGGGCTAATGCAGTGGTTCTTAACTTGGATTCGTTCGAACCCTGGGGGTTCGTTGAATCGGTCTGAGGAGTTCCATGGGTGCTCTGTTGTGGAAGGTAAGGTTAATTGTTTATGAAATGCCCACTTGACCATCATTGGCTGAACATGATCACACGACATTGCTTGTACAACCAGTGCTGTGGTAATTTTAGTTCACTTATAATAATAATAATAATAATAATAATAATAATAATAATAATAATAATAATAATAATAATAATAATAATAATAAATTTCATTTATAAGCGCCTTTCAAAAGTCTCAAGGTAACTTTACAGTCACAGGACAAGATTTTCTGTGGGTGAGCAGCAGCAGCCACACGCACCAGCGTTCACTCAACCCGGAAGTAACTCAAGTAGATACAGTAAAGTCTCGTTATATCGATATCGGATATATCGATAGTCCCGGTTATATCGATACTATTTCTATGCACGCACGGAGAAAATTACATGCAAACAGGTTCGGATATATCGATAGTCCCGGTTATATCGATATTTTTTCCGACTCCCTTGAATATCGATATAACGAGACTTTACTGTACTTAGTAGTCAACGTGTGGCTGACGTGATAATGCAAAAAATGACACATCGCTTGAAATTGAAAGTACTTTTTCCTATTTTTAATCAGTTTGATTTTTTTTTATATGTTGAATTTGGAAAAAAATATTTATTTTTCACTCATGAACGGTTCAGCAAATGTGCTAGGAATAAAAAATAAATAACAAACAATAACAAAAACAACATTTACATTTAAAATGTAATTAAAAAAATAAAATTAGATTTATAATGTAATTTTACATTACAGTTAAAACTTATTTAAAAATAAAATGTAAAATTAAAAATAAATGTAAAATGTAATTTAAAATTAAAACAAAAATTACATTTAAAGTTAAATTAAAAATTACATTAAAAATTCATTTAAAAATTACATTCAAATTGACATTTTAATTTAACTAAAATTACATTTCACTAAAATTTAATTGAATCAAATAATTTACAATGAATTAAAATTAATCAAAATTAATTACAATTAAAATAACAATAAGAGTAAGAGTAAGAGTAAGAGTAAGAGTAAGAGTAAGAGTAAGAGTAAGAAAGCCTTTAATAGTCCCACAACTGCAAAATTTGCAACAATTGGGAAATAGGCAAGTTCACTATAGTTGGGTTCACGACCTCTAAAAAGATTAAGAACCACTGAGCTGATGACTGTCACGTTGATGGTTATCATCGTAGTCATTTAATAACATGTCGCAAAAGATGATTGCTAACACAAAAGACTTAGATGTGACAACATCCACCCAATTCACCAACAAACATGCAAACAAATCTCAATGTCATTTCCTACTTCAGCAGTTTGTTCGATCTTGTGTCAGCAATCATCTTAAGGACGACCAAGTGTACAGTCGGTGAAGTTTGCTATTCAAACAACAATGCAAAACATTTAGACAAAGCCTCAAAAAACAAACATATGTAAACCTCCCTGAGTACTTAATAAAAACAAAGAAGAAAAAAAGATGCTTAGTTGAAACAAAGATGCTCGGTTCTTTGTTTATGGCAACAGATTTTCTTCTAGTAGCTGTCGATGATATTCTACCTCAAATCTTGAGTCTCCCTCCCCCTGCTTTTTTTTCTTTTGTCGCGAGGTTCTTAGCCGAGCATACCGAGAAAAAAAAATCCCATATCTTGTATTTATCCTTGCCCTACACAGGGAGGTCAGGGAGTGACCAGGCACTTCCCCACTAAATCTTCTAAAGTTGCGCTTTATCTGGACACGGGCAAATGAGTAATGAGTCTTCCTAAGAGGATTACCACTCCAATGGCTTTCCCAGACTGGCTCTGTGCTTAATGGAGGGTTAGCACTGCATGGTGAAGGTGGCTCGGGTATGTGATGACTCGCCACAGACAAGGTGGGGGAAAAAAGTGAAAGGCGCCAAACCCAGTCAATCTTCTACTTGATAGGATGTATCTCAAGACAAATGCACTGCTGTTAAAAAAAAAGGCCCTACATTGAAGTGAAATATGGACAGGTCGACAGGATGTTGTGCGACAACACCTCAAAGTGGAGTCACATTCTGAAATGAATACAATTCCAACGAGGTGCTACGAGGTCATTCATCTTGAGTTTGTTAGTCAAGTCACTGACTAACAAACTCAAGTGATATCGGATCATTACAGACTGACTGGCTTGACCTCCCTAAATAATGCAGGATGTTTTGGGAAAATAACACATTTAACAGTGTATGATATCCTATGAGGGGAAAATGACACAATTTCAGAGTCTATGGCTCTACCTTTTAAGTCTATCTAATATAGTGCTTCATTTCATGACTGATTATGCTACGTAACCTCTTTTATGACAACAGCTATGGACTCATAACCTGTGAAGCTGTTGGCTTTGCGTCACAAGGGTTGAAAGTGACTATGCCGTAGGCTATGAAAACACGGACTGATTTATTTTTAAACCTTCCACGGATCCTATTAACACAATAAACTGTCCATTGTCTTAGCTGCTATCGCTAAAAGGGTTAAACGGGCTCTGCAATCATTTTGGTCTGGTAAAAAATGTGTCCACTCCACTTTTGTGCTTGTCACTTGAATTCTAGGACGACATAAACATTCAATGCAGCATAAGAAACTTTTGACTCTCTTCTTTCATCAGAAAAAAATAGTTAATTCCTAAATGATATGCTTCTGGAGTTATATGAGCTTGAAATGAGGGCGGCTGTCCAAAATACAATGCAATACATACATATTGATTTATTTAGCGCTTTAACAACAACTGAAGCGGGAACAAAGCACTAACATGGGAAAAAAGGGAAATGTTGCCCATTGTGGAAGGGAAAAACATTGACAGAGGTCTGGCCAGCGCTTCATCGGCACCCGAGCAAAAAAAAATCAAAACTCAAACAAATTCGTGAATCGCGCTCCACGTCATATTTTCAATTCCCGAAAAAAAACTGTCAATGGCAGTAAATGAGTGAATGAACAATGTTTTTTTTTAAAGGACGGATGACGCACTGACAGGTGGGTTTCTCATTCGTCAGTGTAATCGTCATTAACCGGGTTGAGCACCGACGGACCCCTCAGTGCGTCACTAATGCTGATGACTGACAGAATGATACCTTACCCATCTCGCGTGTTTATTCACTGTTACCATTTAAATCACATTGGATTTTTCATCTGTTGGAACAAAGTTTTTTTATTTACATTGTCTTAGTTCAGGTAGAGATTGATAGGCTGACGAAAGAAGGACTGGTAGTCTACTGAAATTTACTATCGGAAGTGTAGTTTAAAAAAAACTAACTGCCCCCTAATGATTTGGCTTGAAAAAAAATGACAGACTGATGAGGTCAGACGGATCAACAAAACTTTGACTCTATCTGATCTAATGATTTCTTGGTCAGACCTACAAGCTATCAGCATGAATCTCACTCTGGAGCTCTTCATTGTAATTGTGGAAGAGCAGACATCCAAACGAACATATCAAGGAATTATATTGACTATCTGGAATCTTATTCGTGTTATTTCTGTCAAATAATTGACAGAAAAAGCTAAGTGTTGTGAACCCCTGATCACTGACAATGGAATTTATCCACCTGGACTTTGGCGGTGTGTTGTAAATCTTGCACTCATAAAACACAGTCTCCAAATAGAAAGGATATGCCGCTTGAGTGGGCAAGGGGAAGGAAGGTCACATAATCAAATGTATACTTAAAAAAATTTAAAAAAAATGTCACAAAGATGAAAAAAAACTTTATTTGAACCTTGGCGTATAAAGAGCAAGAGCACTGAGGGCACGACGAATGACGGGGCTGTTAAAATATAACATGCCCATCTCGGTTTCATGCTCAAACAAAAAAGCAAGCTAATGACCCCATGACTTACCACCAAAACTAAGTGTTTCATTCTACAGCACCACTAAATAATGAGCCACAAAAAGGTCATGTATAATATGCCACTATAATCTTTGATGATGTAACGCGAACGTTATCCTTCCAATTGCTCAACTAGAATAAACCTGAGCCATCCAGCAACCTCTTAAAACCTCTTGGATATAAATTTGGTGCTCGTAATAAATCCTGAAATAAGAATACTTATCTCGCCGCCGCAAACAATACCAGCGGCCAGTTTGAGCTTTGGCTATTCAAACGTATTTGCTTTCCTCATTAGCTTATCGCAGGTTGGTGCTACTGTGTGTCGCTGTGGAGATGGTGACAAAACAGCAAGGAGGGGGGGGGGGGGGGGAATGAATGAGGCCCCGGCTCTCAGGGAGCTGTTTTCCTGCACGGGGCTCATGAAAGTTTCAGCAGCTAAGCAACTACTGAGAGGGGCCATTAGAAAACATTTGAACATTTTTAGAATGTACAACAGGGGTCCCAAACCATTTTTGCCCCACGGCCCGGTTTAATGTTGGACAATATTTTCAGAGATACAACATAATGATATGATACTCTATGACCTGAATGAAAACTGTGGTATTTTCTAAAGATAACAATAAGCGAATCATGACACAAGGACCGTCCTGTCTGACGTCAAAACTCTGGTGGCTGTGTGTGGTTTTTGTCCCGGCCGTGGAACAGTGGGCCAGCTCTACACGCTTTGCATGTCCTCTTGGGTGCATGAGAATTTGCCCGACCAGTCGAGATGTGCTTTGTGGAGAAGCCATTTGACCGTCTCTCTCGGGGAGTTCTGTGGGGGGTGCTTTGGGAGTATGGGGTAAAGAAACCCAAGATACATTCGGTCCCGAAACGACCAATGTCAGGATTTGATCCGCATTGCCGGCAATAAGTCGGAATCGTTTCCAGTGAGTGTCGGGCTCCGCCAAGGCTGCCCGTTGTCACCAATTCTGTTCACAACCTTTATGGACAGAGTTTCTAGGCGCAGCCGAAGCGTTGGGGGGCTGCGTTTTGGTGGCCTCAGTATAGCATCTCTGATGTGGTATTGTTGAGGCCTTCAAGCGGGGCTCTCCAACTCTCCCAGAAGTGT
This sequence comes from Hippocampus bargibanti, assembly GCF_051943395.1. NCBI lineage: Eukaryota > Metazoa > Chordata > Actinopteri > Syngnathiformes > Syngnathidae > Hippocampus > Hippocampus bargibanti. The sequence continues at coordinate 29,753,560 of NC_142734.1, forward strand.
TTCACAGCTGAATGTGAAGCAGTTGGGATGAGAATCAGAGCACTTAAATCAGAGACAATGGTTCGCAGTCCGGAAAGGGTGGAGTGCCTAGGGGAGATCTTGCCCCAAGTAGAGGTGTTTAAGTATCTAGGAGTCTGGTTCACGAATGAGACGTGAAGGGAGCGAGAGATCGACAGGCGGATCAGTGCGGCGTCTGGTGTGAATAATAATAATAATACATTTCATTTATCAGCGCGTTTCAAAACTCTCAAGGACACTTTAGGCTCATAGGCTCAAACTGAATATACTGGAAATTCAAAAATTATTTTTCATCTAACAGTGCTTTGCCCCCTAACACCACCCCCAAAAACCTAAAATCTCCACTCTTTTGCTAAACAAAGCCAAATAGCTCCGCTGTTTTCTGATAAGCTGCCTGAACTTTGCCGAACCGCAAATGACCCCACCACTGGTTGGGATGAGGTCGGCTTGTGATTTGTGCTGTTTTGGTGTTTGTAACTCTTCTTTGAAAGAGAAACTCCGCCTCCTTAATGTGTTAGCAGTGTCCATGGCAATCATTCTGTCGGGTGTTATCTCTGAAAACCATGATCGGGTCTGTCTCGGCACCGATTAAGGACAGTAATTGTCAAGTGGCACTAGCACAACAACAACAATAAATCCACCTTCTGATATTAATTAGACACAGTGCGGTCTGCTACGTTTGATACTATCCACTATATGGACAATATATTGATACAAGGAATTGTACAGCACTGGGTGATTTGTCAAACTCCAACTTCAACCACAAATCCTGTTGGAGATGAAGTAGAACGGAGAGCGTGTGGTCAGGCTCTCTCAACCAACATTAAAAGTCACCCTACTCTTATCGTCGATACACATATTGCAAATAATACTTCTGGATACTGTAAGACGCATAAGTACCACATGAAAGTTGCAGTGTTTTGAACAGACATAAAGCTCCAAGAGGGTATTTTCCTCCAAAAATGGATTTAAGTATTTAGATTGCAAAACAGGAATCTGAAAAGCACAGTTCAGCCTGGTCAGTGCCAGACAATAAAGCACATTTGCCAGCATGAGCCTCAAAAGCTTATTCACTTTGGTGTATTTGCAACAGCCCTGACTTGTTTACAGCAGAGTCGACTCTCAGACCAAGTCATAGCTTTTTTTGTGAGCAACGATGCAATGTAACAGACGTGTGAGGATGTTTGTACTTTTTCCAGTAATTCCTTGCATGTTTTTTTCAGGTTCAATTTTGCCAAGTAGGTTTGCCCCATTGCAAATATTACTCTTTATGAGAACCTAAAGTGCAGTCTTCCATTGAACCAAGATAACCCATTTTTAAATATGAAAAATCAGAGATAGCCATGGCCACACTTTGTCACTCAATTACCACCCTCACACCGAGGGATGCTCCCCCCCCCCCCCCCCCGCCTTTTTTTCAAATGGTGTTCAAAGCACGATAATCAATACACGATAAACAGTGTGGTAAGATTAATCGCATTTAAATTCAGCCTCTATGTCATCTTGGAGTGTAAAAGGTAAAGGCTTGTTTTGAAAAGACCAACAAAAGGACTCATCGACCCCTGCGGAGATAAAACCGACTGATTGTTCTTACTTTGGGCTGTGTCCCAATAACAGTCGGAGTGAGGACAGGTCTCCCTTGGCAGCGGCGTAGTGAACAGGTAGAGCGCCCGTGTCAGTCGCAGCCCCGGGGTCCACCTCTCCGCTCTTGAGCAGCCAGTCTGTAATTTCATGATGACTGAAGCGGGATGCCAGGTGGAGAATGGTGGCGCCAGAACTGTCTTTGTCCTGGAACCGAAACACAGTGGCAGCTTTCGCATATCCTCAACATACCGCCTATCCAAAAGTGTGATTGCTGCAGTCAGGCAGGTTAAATGACAAATTTCTCAGAAATAAACTCATGACCTGAAAGGTCATCTTGTACTGAACAATGCGGAGAAAACAAACTAAAAGGGCTAAATTACAAATTAGTCACTTGGAACAAGGCCATCGGATTTATTGACGGTGACTTAATTATTATCCAACAGGGTTAAATATTAAACTACAATGGTATGCTGCATGGGTCCTAGGACATATTCTGATCAAATTGTCATTCCCCCAAAAAAAATCTTAGTAGAAACATATACAGAAGATATGCTGGTTTTGAATCAAAAAGTAATTCTCCAAAGTGATGTTTTGGGGGTTCAATTTCAAAACATCACCAAAAAATGGATCATTACAGGATCAGGGGCGACACAGTCAACACTTGTTGACCCCATCATGTTCACTTGGGGCGAATACGCTGGTGGGATGTATATACGATGATCACATTCTTCCATATTTCTATCCCTCATCAGTCCAGACTTACGACTCGATTGTACGGGTGCTGAAATTTCCACTAAATCCCGGTGTGGTTTTTCACAACTAGTCGAGACGGCTTAATTCTTCCAGTAGCCACCCCACTCACCTCTGGCCGACATCCACCTTGGGTCAGCAGCCACTGTAAGCACGCCAGGTTACCCGTGGCTGCAGCATCGTGCGCGGGAGTCGCCCCATTGTTGGCCAAACAGTGGCCCGGCAGCCCGGCTTCCTCCACCAGGAAGCGCATGCAAGCCAGTTTGCCCGCCCGGGCAGCGTGGTGGACGGCGGAAGCCCCAAGTGAGTCCTTCACGTCCTTCGTGAACGATTTTGTTACCAATTGCGCTTTGAGGGTTGGCACGTCACCTTGTCTTGCGGCCAGCAGCGTCCGCTCCCCCTCGACGACCATGCCTGTGCTGCAGGCTGCGGAACCACCGCCCCCTCCTCTTGATTCCTTCCTTCCTTCCTTTTTTTCCGTTACACTTGAGGGGAGAACATCGGCGTTTGAAACCCGTTCATCGTATGACCACTCAATATTTCCCTGGATCCTCTTAAAGTCAGTCCATCACTTTCAGTAGTTTCAACTTCGAAACTGACCTGCACGCGCACCTGTTGCTCAGGCTAGCTTATTTGACTGTCATCGACTCCTTCGCCCAGTTTGTTTTTCAACAAGTCGTCTCATGTACTTCGGAGAGTATTTTTCCTCTTCTGGCAGATGGCGACATGGGACTGAGCGCCTGTTAAATAATCCATCAGGGGGAGGATCGCTGAGCTTGTTATAGGTTAGTTGCGTTTGGGAAAATCGGCTCACCAGTTAAAGCGACAGTGCGAAATCTATTAACCCGAAAAGTCTGAGGGACAAACCATGTCATTTTTTGGTTGACCAAAATATCGTTTCTTTCTCTGGAATTAAAACAACAACCGTAATTCATTTGTCATTATATGGCTGTGCCAGCGTACTCACTCATGTACTGTATGTATGGAAGATAGGCATCAATTTGCTTGTCGTTTGAGTCAATGTTCTTGTTTGTCGAATGTATTGTGCATTCTTTTCGCACCGACTAAAATGGTATGTTCCTTACTTCCGGTTGAAGTGACAAACTATTTAAAGCCAACGTTTTATGAGCGATAAGATTTAGATTTTTTTCTTCCTTTGGTCATCCTCCTTAGGCATATAGATTCAGTTTGTGACAAAATGAAACTATGAAAATATTTTTTCTTTTCAGTAAATCAAAGTTCCGTGGCCTGGCACAGTAGTGAAAAAGTACAATTCATCAGGTGAAACATCGCCATAAACTAGCAAATTCCAAAATGATGCATCGCTTAAATTCGCCCAGGAATAATTTGATTAACATGACAGAATTTGAAATGGCCAGCCACTTAAAAACAATGCTGTGTGTTTCCTTGTTCGTAAGTATATAATGTGATCCTCACACGTTTAGGTTTGCCTCGCCTAAGTGCAAACAAAACATTTTGAACACGATGGAACCTGGCCACCTGCTTCATTGTTCATCGGGGTCTTGTAATTCTTTGTGTCACCAAACGGTGGCAGGAAAGCTAAATACTGTACAGTATATTCACAGAAGCATAATTGGAAAGGATTTCTCCAAGCAAACGTTACATCACTCATGGGCATTGATTTGCTTTTTTAAAATGTGTTTTTTTTCGAGAGTATAATTCCAAATCTATCACCACTGTATATATTATGAAACGTGTATGTCACATGTCATCTAAGATCAAGTAAAGGCAAACTACCGTTTAAGAATTTGTGCTGCTGCGCTACTTATGAAATGCTTATGAAACGTAAAGACTATGACTTTGGGTTCAATTATTCACTTTAATTTTAAAAGGCTTATATTGGTAGTACAAAAATTGTCTTTTCTTCCACCCCTGCTTCCGAAGCCAGTCACATTATTGTACATGGTGGGGTCAGGATGCATTTGGGTGTGGGTTGGAGCTGGTGTGTGATTCGGGGGGTTAATATATGAGACTCGTGCCCGACGCGTGCCTCTCCGCACCATCTGTCACACAGGCCCAACTGTCATTTTCACCTTGCTCCAGTGGGAACCCGCGGGAGGGGGTTCGAAAGGGGGGGGGGCTGTGTTTCCCACGAGAGCCTTGACTAATTGTACAAGAAAATGGCCAATAAGTGCTCCCTGGTGAGATTCACGAGCACACATAATTAATGGTAAATTTCGACATCGGGAAGAGTATTCGTAGACATTGACACTTTTCTAAAATGGTCTTATAAAAATGTATACGAGGGGAAGTATGTTCACACTAGATCTGGTAACCACCACATTTGTCTGTTGGTGTGGAAAATAACGCGTCTGTGCGGTTTAACCATCGTATTTGTGAGTTAATATTTATTTTATAAGGTTTCTATCGAACATGGCATAGAACAGTACAATGCACCCCTACACCGACTTTCCCCCAAACGCGGTTAAGTGAGCACGGCAACTTGATTTATTTTCAAAAATACATTCAAGCTGTAAACACTTTCCCGATTGAAATTCTTTAATACATTTAAATGAAATGTTTTCGATAACTTTTGTCAATAAATACCTAAATCAAAACGACATCGTAACGGCCTGTAAATAGTAAGTCTTTTTAAATATTGTATTGTTTTATATGACGTTTTTACATTTTTGAATAATATAATAGGCTTCTTGCGTCCCACCAGAAAGCCAAAATGATGTGGTTTAATCGCGTCGACGTGTTCATGGGAAAGCCAACGGACGATTATGCTCCACCGCGTCTGGGAACGCTGGGGATGCCTTGCACGCGTCAGGCTCGCGACAGTTATTCAAATTTCACTTCATTATTCCAAGGGCGTATGTTCCCACCCCCCGCGATTCTTTTGTGTACGCACATCTGCTACCGCCAGTACGCGGGAACGTTCAAATCGGGCCATTTCCGGTTTGAGGTCTCTCTGCTCTGCCATGCTTGTGATCGGGACCATTTCGAACGGACGCCCCAATTTCGGTCGATCTCATTGGACCGTTTGATTTCGGAGGTCAGGGAAACTCACTAAACAAAAGTCGACTGTCTTTAAATTCAAATTTTCGTGTGTATGGCGGCCATTAGTGACGAATGAATATTTCGTGACAGGACTACGTTCTCTCTAATCATTTTGTCCATCTGCAGAGCGCAGCTGTTTGGCGCGTGCCACACTCTCCTCCATTGTGGCCCATCCTGTCTACCGTTTAATTAATGGAACAAGTTATGCAAAGCGCTGGATTATTCTCGTCTCGTCCTTACTAAACAAAAGAGTGTCTACCAAGTTTTCACATCTGTTTAGGAAGTATAAAGCCGACAATGAGCTGACGCCAACCGTACAAATAAAAGAGACCACACCAAACAATCTTTATTAAAAAAAACAATAAAAAAACACAATGACACGCATAGAAAAAGCTCTTTATTCACTCATCTCTTCCTTGCACCCCATGCGTCTAAAAGTTGATTATTTATGCTTCGATCTGCTGAATGTAAAAGTAAAGCTACTTTTTGAAAATGATTTTATTGTGTTTCATCATATTCATTTGGAGGAAGGGGATTAAGTGAATATAAATGATAGGGATGGTATTCAATTTTCACATAGCACTGTGAAGTCAATTATTAAACAACATATTTGTTCTACACTGATATTGTTTGTACATTTTTGATCATTTAGGTTAACTGGAAGATATCTTACTAGCCAATTGCGAAGGTCTAATAAGGAATATGATTTATGACATCATCAGTGAAATTTACTTCATCACAAAAACCAAACCATGCACCAGAATATCTTCAATCGAGTCGGGCAGGTCTGTCACACACCTTGAAGGGTCCCTTGAAGTCTCCACGTTGGCGTCACGTGTCACCATCCCCACCGGCAAGCGGGTCAACAGTGTTCTGCAGTGTGAATTGCCACAGTGAGATTTTCTTACACTCAGTCGCGCTCATTCGGCACACGCCCACTTGACAGCGCATGCAATTGAGATGCAAGCCCTTTAGATTAAAATGTCAGTCAAGTAGTCTTAGTTATTTCGATCCATGCATTCAGTTTCGCGTATTGCTGATGGCGCATTTTCAATCAAGGGTTAAGGGTGTGTCAACAAATACAAACGAGCTACGTGTCTCCTTTACGGCCACATGGTACGTTCATCAAGCGGCAGTGAGTCCAAATTGAAAATTATGAATAATAATAATACATTTCATTTATAGCCGCTTTCCAAAACCCTCAAGGTAACCTGACAGTCACATGTTAAGTTTTTCTGCATGTGAGCAGCGGCAGACAGACCCGCCAGCCAATGCTCACTCAACCAGGAAGTAACATTAAGAGCTATAAATACACCCAACAAGCACAAAAGCAATTTAATTGTGCATTGCGTCATGGTTTGCGAATATTTGCAACTTACCACAGCGCGTTCTTGCAGCGGGGCATTTTTGGTAGTCGTCTCACTTTGAAGGCTGCCTTCATACTGAGCATCCTTTTCCACAAGATTCTCGTGGATCATCCACCCCGGACGCCTTCTTCTCTGTGGGCGTACACATTCACTGTGGCCACGCCCCCTTCACTGCTCGCCTCGAGGCTCTGTCCGACTGCAGTACAAAAACTGCATATTCATTCTATAATTCAACATTTAAAAATGTAAATTTATCGCAAAAAAATGTAAATTTATCGCAAAATTTATTTATTTATTTTATCGCATTCGTTTGACTAAATTAGATGAAAGAACACGATGCGAATCAAACTCTCTGCTGTTGCCAAGACGAAATGGGCACTTTTCAAAGAGTCTTCATTTATCATTCATTGATTTATCTTTTGGTTCATTTATTTATTCTTTCATTTTCTACTTATTTATTCATGTGTACATTTATTTATTCATTTAATTGTTTATTTTTCATTGATGTGTTTATAGTTTGCTTGTATGTTTGTTTAGTCGTGTGTTTATTTATTTATTTATTTATTTATTTATTTATTTATTTATTTATTTATTTATTTATTTCTCTTTTGGATGAACATTGTTCACCTAAAGTGTAATTAAAAATATACCTCACTAATTAATAAACGTTACATTCAAAATAACTATTTGCATGGTCATCTGAAATGAGCACAATTTATTGGAGACCATTAAAATACCCGTGAAAATGCTACATTTACATTAGACTTTGGACTTACTCTAAGTTTGACTATCTTTATATTTTTGCATGATAAATTAGAAGGACCCGAAAACACCCGTTCACGCCCCACCGGGTAGCTCTTAATGGCCCCGGTCAAACTCTGTGGATGGTCGAAACGATCTGCTGCTTTTCGTGTGCGGATTGCTCGTGCTGTCCCCGTGCTCTTCAAAACACTGCACAATGGAGGGGAACAGAATCCCCCCCCCCCCCCCCCCCAAAAAAAAAAAAAACAACAACAACAACAACAACAACAAACTGAAATTACAATTTTTGCAATGAAACTAGAATCAAAAGTAACCACATTTCAGTCGTAAATGTTGAAAACTTAAAGAGCTGTCTTATTTGCGTCGACGTATGCAGCAGCACCACCACCAGATGTTGAGTTGCGTCACTCGCTTGGCTTTTGGCTTGGCGAGCCATCTTTTGAAAGATTCAAAATCCTGTCTGGACTCTCCCTCGATCCTACTAATGCTCAGGTGAATTTGATTGCGTGGCCAACACGCAACCCACGCTACACGTCAGCCTAGCTTCACTTTGCGTCTGCAGGGCATATCAAGCCGACTTTCAAGGTCACGCAATATGTTTTGTGCATTGTTAAATCTATCCACACATTATTTGGTGATTTTTCTCTCTCTATTTTCACCTCTTGAGTTGCTTCAATTGCATTTTTAATGGTTTCCATTTAGAGCAGAAATACCTCCACCAAGGCTTTACCTCATCATTCATGGAGAGAGACTACATAATGTATATTCTAAAGAGCAATTAGACTCTTTAATATTCCACTCACTTCAACAATTCAAACGAATACATTAAAACTTCTATACAGGACGTAACTTTTTTAAATAGGTAGGTTTTGAATACATCCATGTTTCATTTAATATTACAATTTCAAATTTTGAAAACAAATCCCTATAAGCAACAGATTAAGTAATTTGTACATTTGCATGCACAAACACACACACACACACACACACACACACACACACACACACACACACACACACACACACACACACACACACACACACGCACACACATATTCACACAACCTCCCCTGAAAACATAGCAAAAAAAATATTTTAAATTTAAAAAATACTATACTCGACTTTTGCAAAATATTTGACAGACATTTGACTTAAATCGCTTTTCTACATGTCATTTCACGTTCAAACTACAAACAAAAGTGGTACAGCAGATGTTTGGTGGTCGTGGCGTTGTTTTAGGCTTGGGAAGCCCTTTGGTCCAATTTGATAGGTTGTCATACAATTGTGTGCATGGCACGGCAAGCGATAACAGCATTTCAAAAAGTTTTTTTTTCCTTTTCCATTACATTTTTTCAATATAGGCTACTACACAAAACAAGGGAAAATGTATTTTCAAGTATATTTCAAATAATTTTTGACACTGATAGAGAGTTATCTGTTGATATCTGGCTGTTCTCTTTCCCTATATATATCAGCGCCACTTTTTCGGGGTAAAATAACCATTTTGTTTGGGAGGCTTTTACTGAGCGCCTTAATCATGATTAAGTTCATAGAGTTGCCTGTTCTGTATAGCCACAAGGGGACACAAGCCAGTGTCTTGCGCCGGTCCCAAGCCCGGATAAATACAGAGGGTTGTGTCAGGAAGGGCATACGACGTAAAAGCTTGGCCAAAACAAACATGCGAATCAAACATCTGAAGATGGAGGACACTGATTCGCTTGTGGCGACCCCTAGAAGGGAAAAGCCAAAAGGAAAAGAAGAAGATCGGTCGTCAATATTTATCAACTGCAGCATTGTAAAGGCCAATGAGACTCTTCTGTCAATACGGGCTTCCGTGACACTCTGACGAAGGCGGAAGTATACGCCGAAACATGTAAGGTAATCGAACACATAAAAAGCCGCTGTCTGAAAGAAAAGAATCGGTTGTTAATTAGATAACAAGTAGACAGTATGAACTTAACACAACTAATATGGGCTTTTGTTTAAAGTGACATATTATTTGAAGAAAAGGTTTCCGGATATATGCCACCGTTTTTGATTATTTCACACGCCAATTCATCATGCCGCGGTTCCAGATATCGATCACGTCACTCATCCTGCTAAAATGTTTAAGCTCCTTCAAAATCAACAGGTTGCACATACATATTGTAGTGTATACTGTACACAAATGCGGCTTCACTCCACTTAAGCTGCACTTTAGAACGCAAGATCATTTTAACCCGTTCAAGCACCCATGTCGCCTGATAATATTGTAAACCGTCTCTGTAATAAGCGCTGTCCATGATAGAGTTAAATATATATAACGACATTTGGTATTGATATATTTATATCCCCAATTGTTGTGGCATGAAATGCTATAGCTTATCTAGATAACAAATACAAATGCCGTCACCCCCGCCCCTTTATGAGTCACCGGAAGACCCTCACAATTCAACTTGTCAACAACTCAGATTGTCGTTCAACAAAGACTTGCACAGATGGATACCCACGCTGAAACTAGGCCACCAAAAAACTTCAAAACGAAACCCTACTCTCCCCCTCATTTTTAATACGTTGCTTCACTTAAAGGGACCCGTTCCCATGCAGACTGGACTTGGCAGTTAGTTGGTGTCCAGTCGGAGGACAAGACGCGTGCAAAACGATGCAGCTCCTGGCCAGGACAGCTTGCAGACGAGCTTTGTACCCCTCAAGCTAATTGTCTCTCCAGTGTAAATGTACTTTAGAATCACCGAGTCATTCATGAAATGTAACAAAAAATAAATATACACATAAGTAAATAAATAAATAAATAAATAAATAAATAAATAAATAAATAAATAAATAAATACATAAAAAAAGAAAGAGAGAAAGAAAGAAAGAAATTCATACATACATACATACATACATACATACATACATACATACATACATACATACATACATACATACATACATACATACATACATACATATATACATACATACATACATAATTCATAATAAAATGCTCCGTATTCTCCTGGAAAGTTTTACAGATCGAATACATGTAACTGTACTATGAACAAAAAAAGAGAACATGTGTGCAATGAAAGTCATGTGTCACATTAAGCCGTCATTTTGACTCTGTACCTAAATTGGCATTTTATTCTACTGCAAAAAAATGTGTGCAAAATAATGTTCGTGTCATTCAATACAACATTTAGTCAAACGTTAATTCGTACAGCAAGTCGAACTTGCACTACATTTGCAGTTCTCTTTCCACGATCCTCCATGAAGGTTCCCTCGGGACAAGAGCCGATCCGGAATGATGCGTCTGGGGGTGGGGGCCCAGGGGCTTGCCGAAGCACAATTGGGAGGCAAAAAAAGAGGGTGGGGGCGACGGGGGTGGCGGCCGATTCAAACTGTGGCTTCCCATCTGTCGCGTGCTTTTGGCGCGTGCCGAACGCGTGAATCCACTGGCAGCTCGTGCACTGCAGCGATGATGCAAACGTATATCGCAACATTTACCTTACAACGACATCTCAACCGATGCATTTTAACTTCATATGAATTCAAATTTTATATCTTGCGGATATGAAGCGTTTTCTTCATTTAAGTGGAGATGAAACATAAGACCAGAAACAATTATTCGTCTCACGATTGCATTAAAAACATGAAAAGGACAAGTAGAAGAACAAATAGTTGAATATAAGCGCCCATAATATATTATGCCGCCCATAAAACCCCAAATACTATGCTCTCGACTTTGATATTTTCACATGAACACAAACATGCACGTAAAGACTTTTTGAAGCGCACATGAAACTTTTTTTAAAACTCTGCCTTTAGCCCATTTCGTTACTTGTCACGACTGCTCTGCCGACACCCCCATAACGTTTTGGGTTCATGCAAATCAAGTGGGCCTATACCCCTTCCCCCAACTGCAATGATGGATTCGTGTGTTTTGTGTTTTGTGTGTGTGTGCAACGCTGAAACTCGGCGTTACTTGTGTGATAACATGCCCCCCTCACACTCACCCCCTAGCACAACCACCAGCTGTGTCCATGCAGGTAAAGCACCATGTTGGTAGCATTGTAAAAATCTTCTTTTTTGGGGGGTAGGGGCAGATGTTAGTTAGATGCGTGGGATGGGTGCATGGATGCATGCATTTTAGGAATACTTTAGTTTTACCATCTTGTAAAAAAATGATAATCCCTGTGCGTATGTGTGTTCATTTTGTCTTATTATGGATATACACACTAACTTGGAGGATATTATATAACACAACAGAATATTTTTATGTGACCCAGATGGATTTGTTGATATACGAATTTGTCTGTCGCACATATGAGACTTTGTGTGTGTGGGATGATGAATTTAAAAATAAGGCAGTCGTTTTTCGCAACAAAAGTTGGTTTTTCTGTTCAGTCGTCTGCAAATATGAAATACATATTTGAACTGTATCTACCCCAGTCAATTAAGGATGACGCGTCGTACTGATGCCCAAACACGTTTATTATGGAACACCGTGAAAACTGAAGACATTTAAAACAACAATCTACATTACTACAATATGTTCGACAAGCTATACAGTGAATAAGCAAATAAACAACTTGTCGTCTGCAACTTGTAAATCGAAAATAGAGAAACTTTAATGACGTAGACTTATCGTTCCCTTGATGATTTATCTCGCAATTTCCCCGGTTTTCTGCCTGCTTTTGGCACATCGAAACACGTGACACAAATCGGAAGTGATCATAACAAAAATATCATGAATAAAGTATTGAAGAGGATTTTAACAAAAAACACGAAGATTCAGATAGAAACATTAAACAACTTCACAAAAACAACAAACCCAAATTAATTATATTTTTATTGTCAAGTCAACCAATGACAATATTGGCGGCAAATATATTAACAACAAAATCATAAAATGAACAAAAAACATCTCCTTGTGTTCGAATTCTCAATCACACCAGCGCTTGATTTGGTCGCACAGAGAATCCGACAAGGACAGATGGCCCCTACAGAGTGGGGTACATGTAATTATTTTTTCCCCCGACTGGCTTGCACCCGCACCCCCTTGCGCTCCATATTCAAACCGCGCGCAGACTCTTGCCCCACCCCCGTGACGCGCCAGGGCCACATAAATAGAAGACCGCACAGCTCCGTTGCACACTCACAGTTCCCGATTCGAACACTTCTCACAAGCACAAGCCACCCCCTCCCCCCAAAAAATAATGAGTCCGAGCATCCCTTCCGAGGCCAGCCAGCCTTTCCCCCGTACCTCCACTGTGGCCCAGAGGAAACAAGCCCACGAGCTCAGAAAGGTAAGAACAAGAAAATCACTGCATGCATGCATGCCCGCATGACATTTTTCATGATAACTTGTGCAAACAGTGCTATCGAATAACATCCTTCATGACCCCTCCCCCTGCCCAGACTCTCAAGCCTCTTCTGGAGAAAAGAAGACGAGCTCGCATCAATGACAGCCTGAATCATCTGAAGAGTCTCATACTGCCCCTGGTTGGAAAAGACAACGCGCGTTACTCCAGGTTGGAGAAAGCGGATATCCTGGAAATGACCGTCCGCTTCCTCAAAGACCTTCCAGGGTCTCCCACAAAAGGTGAGATTGCATATATCTGCATCACAAATAATAAAAATAAAATAATCAGCATCCCAAAAAGTGATGTTAATGGATGTCTTTCCTTCCGATTCAGACCCCGCGGAAAGTTACAGAGAAGGTTACAAAGAGTGCCTCCAGAGGGTCTCCACCCTCCTCCCTCAAAGCAGCCTTAACCAAGACGCACGAGAGCGGGTGGGGGACTTTGTGCAGCGCTCCATGTCCGCCACAGTCAACCCGTCCTGCCTCAACTGCTGCGCACAGACCTCGAGGGCTATCCCCCACATCCAACAGAGGCTACTGAGCCTCAAATCCGGTTTGAGCTCCACAACGCCAGAGAGCCAGCATCCATCTCAGCCGGCGCCCCCGACCCCCCGTGAGGAGCAACAAGTCCCGGCTGCTGTCAGCGCAGACATGTGGAGGCCCTGGTAGATAGACTTGACACTTGTTTCACGATTTATTTATTTGGAGAAGATCCACTTGGCGTAACAATTAAGATGATTGTGGGAGATGCTGATGTTCTACAGCAGCTGGTTCATTCTCGGGTAAAATAGAGCACAGGACCTATACATAGAAACTGTATTTTTTTTTTGCTAAGTTATATTATTGCAATCCTCTTTGGGGTTTCAAAGGCACGGGTTGTGGGCAACACTTTTGTAAAACCCAAAGGGTTACTCGGTTGGAGGTTTGCACGATGGACTTAAAAGTATTTTGGTCTGTGCAAAAAAAAAAAAATGTCCGTAAACACTATGTGTTCAATAAACATGTTGAAATGTGACGTTTGAAATGTGTCGCTGACAATAAACGAAGAAAAACAACACACGGGAATTGTTTGTTGGATTTTTTTATGTCATAAAAATAGTGGAATGTTGTCACCCGCACCCATTGATGGTGAGAGCAGCTGCTCTATTGTTGCTGAGACGCCTTGTTGCGTTTGCCGCCAATTCGGTGGGAAGAAAGCTGAGGTCAATGCGTGGATGACTGGGCACATATCCCTTGCCCCACCCCACCACCACCCAACCACTAACCCAAAACAGCTCCAGTCTGTTACACTTGCCACAACATTTCATGCAACAGTTTTGTGACATTCATATGCAAGTGTGAAAAAGAAAAATACACCAATAAATATATAAATAAATAAATACATATATAGTAAATAAATGGATAAAATACATAAACAAACAAAAAAAGAAAGAAAGACGTCGTAAAACAAATACCAGCTATTAATGATGTTTCTAGTGTGTCTCCCTGCATCTGTTGATGTTACAATATCACAACTTCCAAGATGTACAACCCAGGGCTCCTTGAGACACTTTATGCAAAAATATATCAACCCAGCTAAACAGAACACAATTGATGAGGAACTAGGTAGAATTATCGCTGAGAAGACACGGCAACTTCACTCGGAAGTCATGGAACGTGCCATTGCAACTCAAATTTAAACCTATCTAGACAATAATCACCTCTTTGAACAATTTCAATCTGCATTCCGCACCCAAAACAGCACTGAAACAGCCCTCTTCAAAATCACCAATGACCTCCTCCTCTCCTCTGATTCCAGCCTACTCTCCATCCTCATGCTTCTCGACCAAACGGCTGCCTTTGACACCATCAACCACTCCATTCTACTCTGTTGCTCTCAATCCCTAAACATCACCGACAAAGTCGTCAACCGGCTTCGCTCATACCTTACAGACAGGAAATAATTCATACTCATCAACAACTGCCCTTCCCACACAGCCCCAGCGCCCTAAGGTGTCCCCCAGGGTTCTGTGGTTGGTCCTCTTCTCTTCATTCTCTACCTTATACCCCTCAGCAAAATCATTCCTCATCACGGTCTCCAGTTTCATTGTTAGACTGATGATGTCCAATTTTATATCTGTACCAAATCATTTACCCAAACAATCAAACAACATGAACTGCAATGATTCATTTTGAGTCAAGTCTGAATCATGCTGAGTCAAATGCCAAAGAGTACAAGTGTGTACTAAGGCGGGTTTTAATGATGGGCAGCGAGGGCGCTTAACCAAATGTTCAGTGGAAGGTCATTGCAGAGAGTGGGACCAGCAACGTAGAAGGCTCCATCCCCTCTGAGCTTCTGTTTAGTTTTTGCCGCATCTAATATGGCTTGTCAGCAGACCTCAGGCACCGGGAAGGTGCGTAGGTGTGGATGAGCTCGGAGAGGTAAGGAGGAGCGAGGCCATTTGAAGATTTGAAAACAAATAATAAGATCTTGAAAAGAACTCTAAAATGCATAAGGAGCCAGTGAAGGGGTGCTAGAGTAGGAGTTATGTGATCCCTTACAATCTTACGAGTACCAGTCAAGAGGCGAGCAGCAGCATTCTGGACCAGCTGGCTGACTCCAACATAAAGCGCATTGCAGTCATTGAGCCGAAGTGACAAATGCATGAATGACTGTTTCAAGGTGCTCATGAGAATGGAGATGTTTTATTTTATTTTAGCCAGTTGCCTAATATGAAAGAAGCTGGATTTAGCAACAGAACCAATTTGTCGGTCAAGTCTAAAGTCACTGTCCAGTTTAATACCCAAGTTTGAGACTGTTGACTTCACACAAGGAGCCGGGAGACCCAAGTATACAGGATGAGATGTACATGGGCCACTGGGAAGAAACAGAATCACTTCTGTCTTTTTTTCATTGAAGTTCAAGAAGTTTCGTTGTGATTTCCTCCAGGCAGGATAAAAGTGGCCTTCATGATAAAGTGTCTTTTTTTTACTCAATGGGACATATCTGACAGTCATCTGCATAGCAGTGGAAGGAAATACCATGATTCCTTATATGGAACCCAATGGGAGCAGGTATTGTGAGAACAACATTGGTCCCAAAATTGAGCCCTGCGGAACACCACATGACAGAGTGGCAGTTCGTGACTCAGAGCAGGCAAGGTGAACACAAAAAGGTTCTGTCAGAAAGGTAGGACTAGCGGTTCAGGGTGTCCCCCTACCTACTGCCCGAAGACAGCTGGGACAGGCTCCAGCATGATTACCACCCTCGTGAGGATGAGGATCAAAAATGGTTGACTGTGTCCTTACGTCAGCAATTTAACAATTTTGTATCCATTCGTGCCTCGCCCATTCTTAACTAGACGCGGCTTTGAACCAACACAGTGAAAACATTCAGGTGGTGTGTTACTCGTGTATGGTTCTCCTTCTTCCCAAAATCTGCCCATGCACGCCTGTTATTCTTAATTCCTCTGAAGTGTCGGGACCTCAAGAGACAAAGGCTTCCCTGTTATCCAGCCTGTGCAGATGGGTTACAGACGCCCAATTTACTTGAAAAGACAAAAGAGGACTCTAACCGACGGCATAGAATGAGAGAAGAGGTGGGACCCCCTCCAGCCACCCCCTCACCCTCAGCAGTCCCTTCCCTGCCATTAATCTCCCCATCCCAGCGGCATTCTGAGGGGCGCGTGCAATGAGTGTGCTTTTCAAAGGGCTCATCTTTGCATAGAGGCCACTGGAAATAATAATGCAGTGTATGTAAGATGTTATAGAAGACAAACATCAAACACTGGATTTGTGGTCATATTATGAAAAAACTCATGAAGAAGCATTGCAGGATTTCATTCAATAAATGCTATGGTGGCACAGTGGTGAGCTGGTTGGCACGTCTGCCTCACAATGAAGAGGTGCAAGGTTCAATTCTGGCTCCTGTGCATGGAGTGTTATGTTTCCACCTGCCGGGAAAAACGGCTGGAACTGGAATCGAACTGTGTACCTGCACACAGTGAGGCCAACACAGTATATGCTAACCAGTCACCACACCGCTATTATTATTTTATTTACTTACTGTATAAATGGAATGTTTAGTTATTCATTTATTATTATTATTATTCATTTATTTATTTGTGTTTGTTTATTTTTATTTCATTTGCATGTGTTATCTATCTATCTATCTATCATCATTTACAATATAGACTGAGTCCAATGGAATTGAAACAAAAAATGGAATTCAGATGTTTTGTCCAGTGTTCCTGTTCCTGGGGCGAGACAGCAAGCAGGTGGAAAGATGGTAAAAGTTCACTCAGCCAGAACCAGGAAGGATATTTTGAGTTCTCTTTATTTGAAGGCGTGGTGGATGTCGGTTTTCGGCAGACCACAGGTCACACTGCTCTCCAGGCTCTCCAGGCTCTCCAGGGTCTGTAGGCTCTGTAGGCTCTGTAGGCTCTGTAGGCTCTGTAGGCTCTGTAGGCTGTCCTTTCTTCCTCTTGTTCCTCTACGGAGTGACTTCCTCAGTCTGGTTTTAAAGGTCACCTGAGCTTCTGGCCAATCAGGTCCCGATGGCAACTGGCCATTCCCAGGTGGTTGCAATCACCTTCTCAGAGACAATTAGCGGTCGCCCGACTCGACTGTTTTGGATGGGGAGAAATGCGCACCTTTCTCCCATCCAAAATCCAGAAAACACGAATTTTTTAACATTTCTTTTGGCATCATGACAGTTACTTTTGGATTTTTGTCTCAAACACAAATCTCTAAAAGCCCAATTTCTTTCTTCTCGAAGCTACAAATGTGGATCTCCACATTGTTGTGTGTGTGTGTGTGTGTGTGTTTGTGTGTGTGGGGTGTGTGTGTGGGGGGGGGGGAGGAGTGGGGGGTCACGACTCGTTACAGTTGCACATTATAGAAACATGCAGATGGGGTAGCCAAGCTAAAAGTGCTTGGGGATCATGTGTCGTGTGTATGAATGTGTATATGCATTTGTGTGTGTGTGTGTGTGTGTGTGTGTGTGTGTGTGTGTGTGTGTGTGTGTGTGTGTGTGTGTGTGTGTGTGTGTGTGTGTGTGTGTGTGTGTGTGTCCGTTTGTACGATGGACGTGATAGGAATGAATGGTGGCTGCGATTTTGGCGCTCCAGAATGGGTTGACGAGGTGGACGCAGGCGAAGGAGGGAGAATGACGGCTGTTCAGAATGGGGGGTGGGGAAGAACCATCTGGTCACCGTGGCGCGTGCAGCACGCGTGGTTCCCCCGAGTGCAGCGGCATCTGATGGCTTGTCATACAATTCAGTTCTCGTTCGATACCATTAGAAATAAAAACTGGCGTTTTAGTACACACGTGAAAAAGTAGGAATTATGTAATATGTACATCTTATACCGTCGAGAATGTGATCCATTGCTCCACAAGAAACTCATAACATTTTTTTTGAGGAATGACGTTGTTTTTCTATCACCTTTATTGTGCCCATCTTGGGACTGATAAATCACCCAAATACACCCCTCCCCTGTACCCCCTCGCCCTCTTTTCGTTTCAACCCCCGCGCCTTTCTTGTGTATAGCGTTGGCAGTGTGACGCACTAAACACCCCACAGGTATTGAGACGTCGCCCCCTCCGGCTCGAACTGCATAAACCTCATATGCAAAACTATTGTTGTCAAAATGTACGAGCAGATGTTATTTGGATGTAGCTTGGCTTGGGTTTATGTGCACATGTGTGGCGTCGATTCGATTGGAACATGAAACTGTCTGGCTGCCTTTGGTTACCTTTTTCTACGCACGCAAACTTCCATTTTGAGAGCTGTAATCGTTTTGTTTCATGTACAGTATTCATTTATTTGTCACCCTGAAAAGTATTGACACAAACAAACATTCATGTGGGAATTAAAGAAACCAAAATACATCGAACTCAACTCAAACGAAACTACATGTAGTAACAGGTGGACTGGGATGTATATCTCAATTGAGGCGTTCGTTGTTTGAATTGAAAGTGCAACTTTACGAATGGGCAGAAGGAGAGATGGAATTATTTTTACGCATGCAGCATTTTCCAACGTCTACCGTGTAACTTTCGACTGAACATAAACACAACTCCATGCATGCATGTAACTGAAATCGCTTACTGTTTAACTTTCTTCAACAGCAGAACATACAAACATAAAACATGTTGAAACAATTATTAAACAAAAGAAGATAATGTATGTATTCTTCATATGAAATAATATGATGTTCAAACAGAAACCGATCAGAATTAATAATACACTTAAAGGTACGCATATTTACAGTACAGTACATGAAGTATAATCAAAACAATGCATAGCCCGTGCAACGTATAAACAATCAGGAAATTGGCCTCGTTTCATTTTTAGAACGTTTTGAGGCTCTGCGTAAGTACGCCAAATGACATTTACATGGCACGGCAGTTTGTGTTGTTTTTCAATACGACCAACAAAGCAATATATGAAATTAAGCAATGTTTCCACACGCGTGGAATAAAATAAGTATCTGAACGTACTTCGAAACGTGTTTTGCTTATTCGTGTGCAAGCAAATACGTTTCACAATGGGCGTCTGGCTGTGGATTATCCTTTTTTTTTTGCTTATCATAATGTAGACACGCACAGAAGCTCTCACGCTTGCATCCTGGACAGATGGCAATCTTAATAAACGTGATGCTTCTTTTTTGTTGTTGAATTCGTCCAATGCGTGGCCAGTCACGTCGTTTGATGTTGGCTTGGGGGCGTCGCTGTGACGCACGGGCACCGACGCCTTGGACGTGGATATAAACCCCGGCGAGTGGCAGTTGGAAACACTTCTCCTCCAGTACCTTGTCGAGGATACACCTCGAGAACGGAAAGGACGAAGAACATGTCTCCAAACATAACTTGTGACCCTCTGACATCCTTTTCTCCGAGGCCCACCGTGGCCAAAAGAAAAGAAGCCCATCAACTCAGAAAGGTGAGTTGCGTCTTCCTTCACGCATTTAACGTTCCGTGGTTGTTTTCGATTTCAATATGATACCAACCGACTTTTGTTCCTTTCAGACGATGAAACCGTTGGTGGAAAAAAGAAGGCGTGCACGCATTAACGACGGCCTGAACCACTTGAAAGACCTGATTCTTCCTCTCACCGGCGGAGATGTATGTTCTTTTCGGATTTTATTGGAATGAACGCATTGTTAGATTTGGATAAATAATCTTCATTTTTCTCCCCAACTATCTACAGAAGACTCGCAACTCAAAGCTGGAGAAAGCAGACATCCTGGAGATGACTGTGCGGTTCCTCAGTGACATCCCACCTGTCCAAAACAAACGTGAGTATAAGATAAATATAAGACATATTTGGCTTTCTAAAATATAACTGAACGTCTCACTCGTCCTATTATTTTGTTTTTCAGATTCCACAGACAGTTACAAAGAAGGCTACCAAGCTTGCCTCCAGCGCGTCTCTGCGCTCCTTCCCAAAAGCAGCCTCGAGCCCGACGCCACACGGCAGGTGACCGACTTCATCCAGCGGTCCATGGTGGCCAACGTTAACCGGCACTGCCTCAACTGCTGCAGCCAGATCTCATCAGCACAAATCCAACAGAGACTCCTGAGGCTGAAGTCCAGTTTGGGCCCCAAACCAGAGAGCGCCCTTCCCGCGGTCCGAGCTCGCTCAGTTCCACAGCACGACACCGCCCCCGTGTGGAGACCCTGGTAGATTGTAATGGCGGGGCCCAAAGAGTTAGCATGTTAGCATAACTACAATGTAAGCATGTTAGCATAACTACAATGTAAGATTTACGATAAATCGATTTCGCCGAGTATTATATACTTTTTATCCGTACGCGTCGGTTGTCCTGTTTAAGTTGACAAATCTAGACTGTCGTATTTTGTTAAAACTCCGCATGTATGTTTGACGTTGAAGTATTTGGTCTGCCTCGAAGACTGAATGATTTAAGGGCTATTGGACCAGCCCTGTAAGACCCCATGGGTCACTCTTATGTGAATTTGCACTGTGTGACTTGATGTTTCTGAATCTGTGCAGATTAATTTGGTGGACATATTGTGTGTCACTTCAAGTATCTCTGTTGGGATTTTCGTTGTTGTTTATTTTCGCATTTTTCAGCGAAGTGTGTATTTAATGTACATATATGAAAACAATAAAACTGCGGCATCGTGGTACTAATGTGTGCTATTTTCATATTTTTTTACAGTACGTTTATGACACTATTTATTCACCCACCCGTCCTGAGTTGGGTTGTGTGTGCAGAGCCTATCCCACCCAAACACATTGAATTGGCTGCCAGTCTGTTGCAGGGTACACTGAGGTGATCATAAATTCAGATCCGAAATCCAAACCATCACTGAATGGGAACCGAACAAGCGAGTGTACTACTACACTACCAGTAAAGTAGAGGCCACACATTTTTGGGAAAAATACATTTTATGGGACAACACCAATTAATTAACTAAATTTTCTACAGTGTACAGCAAGCCTACATGTTTATGGTGCCTTGGAAATTAGTCAAAACACACACTTTATACCACAGGTAATAGAAGTGAAATTGTCACATATATGGCGTAAGTATTTTTTGTGTGGTGTCATTATTTTAAAGCCTGTCCAAAACACCTAATAAGAGATAAATTGTTGCCACTGGAACCCTCGACCAAACTGGCGGGCTTCATAAAGGCATTGTTTAAGTTGCATCACCTCTTTTCGGGACAATAAAGGATGTATCACTTTTTTTGGAGACAATAAAGGATATTGTAAAACAAACTATACACAGCCACTGGTTACGGTATATACAAAGTGGGCACTGGTGGAATCTACTGATAGTATTATAAATATTTGAAGAGATATTTTTTTACACAGCTCTTGCTTGACCAAACGCCACTGTCACTCTGTAATTCATTGTAAATGTGATTAATTCAATGTGTTTTGCCCTGTGTTTTTTTTTTTTTTTTTGCATTAGGGTTTGCTGCCCCTTAAGGCCCGCTGGTGTTATTGCCAAAATGTTTAGCGTTTACCGGCTCGGAGTCGCCTTGTTCAAGCGGAAGCCGAAAGGGTGAGACAAAATGGCTGTTAGCGTGACATTTCTTAACTAAACACTACGGATACGTTTTACGGAACCTCTCTTTCAACACATCGCGATTCATTAAACCCGTGAGAAACATGTAAACATTTTAAATCACTTCGTGGCGTTCTGATGTTGACTAGTTCCGTCTTTGTGAGTCTGGTTTCATAGGTCGTTTTTCACCATCAGGAAAGAGGACATCATCAGCAGCATCATGTCGGCGGTGAAGGCATCATCCCTTCAACTATGCAGGTAGGATGTTTCATTTTCGGTTATGTTTATGATGAGGTGTTTTTACTTTTCTTCGTTATGAGACGAAGACACGCGGAACTCGCGTATGCCGGCATCCAGCCGTCGCGAGATTTTGCGTCACTCCTCGGTTTAATCTGCTTTATCTGATTTACCAGCTTTCTATTTCACTAAACGTTTTCGGGTTTGGCGACGGCGTTTATGATGTTTTACATGGACGGCGTACCGTGTCATGCAGGTTACGTACGGGGATGATGAAGGCATTTTTGTTTCGTTCTTGTGACCCGTGTCGCATACGTTAAAATACACGTTGGTTGTTAAACACGTACAAGACGACGCCACCACATAGCATACTGCTCATTTATTTATCGTATATGACAAAACGTTCATGTGAAAGATGGAACCAAACGATGAATGGGATTTCATGTCTCAGCAGCATGTCCTGTGTAGTTATACTCTTGGTCCCCAACAGGGGCGCAAATGTAGATCCTTTTTTATGTATATTTTAGTTTTTTTTCGCATTGAACTCTCAAACATCCGTGTATACACTGTCCAAATTTTGCTCGAGAAACACAGATTAAATTAGATAATAATGCGTTTTTTTATAATTTCAAACAATCCCCAGGTGACCGATACATTTGTCACGATGCTCTATCTCCAGCAGGTGGCAGTGGAGTTTCTCCACCGTGCACACCTGCTGCCAAATTGATCATGAATCATCCATGTATTTAAGAGATCGACATTGTGTTGGTTTTTTTCACATTGTTGTTGCTTTTGTGCAGGTGTTTTTCTAGATCTCCAGCCTCTTCTAGTGTTGATTTGGTTCCTTTACCATTTGCTGTTCATCACAGTCTTTTCACTTAATTTGTGAGATCCATTCACAGCAATGTTTATTTTGAAGCACACCTCTCTTGAGCAAGTTAGGAAAACACTAACATGACTCAGCACTTTTTGCTACATGTTGGTAAAAAAAAGAAGATCCCGGCCGGACCTCTTTTAGGCTGTGGAGTTTCTTGTTTTGCCCCTGAAACAGGCTAATGAAGATCTTTCCGCATTTCTCTCCCTAAATGAAGATTATGCCAAACCATACGAATAACCAAAATCTCCCATTTAGCTGTTAGTAAATGTGGTAAAAAGCAGTCGGGTGTGGTCTAAGCTCGTAATGCAACCTATTATTTAACTGGTTTCTTGTACACGTAAAACCTACTGCTCATTAAAATACAGAAAAGAAAAATAAAACATTCTTGTATGCCCCCTTAAATTATTTACTAATCTTTTATCTTCATTTATGTTATTAGCGTCACCTATAAAACAAAAATTGGTGACTCATGAATCTGGTACTGTTTATTGTAATACATCTTGATTTACTTTTTGTGTAATAAAAATGTGCATGAAGAGAACCTTGACCAAAAAAACCCGCACATTCAATTACTATTATTGATAGGAGGGCGCTCCACAGAATAAAATGTGAATATACAGGATTGTTGTGCTTTAAATAAATTGAATTGGATTGGATTTACCTTTATTAGTCTCACAGTGGAGAAATTTACATTTCACAGCAGCAAAGTTATGAAAGGAAGATGAATGGAAAGAAAGAAGTTGATAAACAAAATACAGGAGCTGCTCGAAAGGCAGCTACTCTCGCAGCGCCATCTTGAAGTCAAAAGAACAAAAAAATAAAAATAAATAATATGACAACACAAAGACAGAGTCATTCACTCTTAAGCACTTTCTGTACTCGCTTTGTTACATGAAGCAGTTCTAGATGAAAGAGGAGCGGATCAAAGCGTCCTTTTCACCAGTGGATCAGTGAAGTCGTTGTAGAATGTTTACGTCTACAATAAGCTAAATGTTGAAGGCAAACATGAAGCTGTGGCATCCGTTGACGAAAAGAGATTGTCTCACATCTTCTGTCCCACATAAATTCGCTTCAATTCCAAGCCGCGACAGTTCCACATATGCATCAGCGCTCTGCGCTGACGCTCCTTTCTTATACCTACCTACCTACCTACCTACCTACCTACCTACCTACCTACCTACCTACCTACCTACCTACCTACCTGTCAGAGGCAATCCAGATTCCTGACATTCCATCGTCAGCCACGGCACACGACACAGACGGCGATCGTCGCTGTGATTGTCACTTTGGTGTCTTATCGTCTCATCAGTGGGGCGGGGTTCTGATCCAGTCAGACCTGTCGCGATGGCCACCGTGGTGACTTCTCTGGCGTCAAATCTGAGGCCTGAATTCAGAGCGCTTCCAGAAGGCCAGAGAGTAATTGAGAGAAAGACAGATAGAGAGAGAGAGCGTCAGGGTTTGGAAGATGCGTTGCTTCAGGCCACCGAAAAAGTTTGTGCCCTATGTGGAGACAGCAAACTTCAAATATGAGCTCTGCAGGTAGTTACCAAAATACGTCTATTTGTAATCGCATATTTGTTTGGCGTGTGACCATCTTATCGTACGAGCATTTTGAAAGTGTCAAAATTGAAGGAATATCTCGCAGAAGTTTTAGCATTGTGAGCGCTACTCTTTTACGACTTCTTTGTTGCGGTGACTCAACAATGAGTCATTTTGGCCTCAGTCATTCATAAAATCGATAGTCAGTCATAGGGTAAACGTGACTCTTTTGCCGGCTTATGGTGTCAAGATGTGGATTTTCTTGTTTTTATGACATGTTTGACAGGCAGCGCTTGTGGTTTGGCATCTGGGGTGAGCGATAAACTGCAAAATGAATCAGATAACAGATATTTAAACTTTTTTTTTGTGACTTTGTCCAAGAAGTGAGTGATCAATGTCCTGTCGTTATTGGAGTAAAAACTGTCCGCCCCAATTCGAAATTTGTCTTTCTTTGATTGCAGGATCATGCGGCCGGATGATGCCAACATTGTCGGAAATGTGCACGGCGGCAACATCCTGAAAATGATCGAGGAAGCTGGATGCATTATTAGCACGCGGCACTGCAACACACAGAATGAGGTGAGCAGATTAATTTGTTTTTGTTTACTTTGTGCCACCAACTTTATATCTCACTAGCATTTTATGCTAAGTCCGACGCATTGACATTGTGTATTCTTGTCTCGATTAACGAGCACGAAATCACACAAAACAAATAAAAAATGTCAATCACAAATGTCCACAAGTATAGGTGGTGAGGTAATAGCTAGCCAGTCGCTATTAAATAGAGGCTGGTCCAAAGAGCCGTTGAAGCATCTCAGACTATGTATTTACTCAGTGGCACTTTTTCAAAAAGCACGTTCAGATTTAGAAAACACCAGCCTGAGGATATGCAAATTTAACCCCCCCCCCAAAAAAAAAAAATCCTATGAAGCCAACAACAGTTTCAAAACAAAAACTGAAAGAAAAAAGAACACTCACAGAACCAAACAGAAGCTGCAGTTAACTCATTCACTGCCATTCTCGAGTTTATTCGGGAATTGAACAGCATGATGTGGAGTGCCATTCCTGAATTTGTTCGGGTTTTGGTTTTTCTTGCTGGGGGGGGGGGGCTGATAAAGTGCTGGTCAGAGATCTGGCAATGTTTTTCCCTCCCACGAGGGGACAGTATTTGCCTTTTGGACAGTTGCCCCCATTTCAAGCTCAGATAACTCCAGACCCATATAACTTAGGAATTAACTCTTTTTTTTCGGATGAAAGACAGGAGTCTAAGGTTTCTTACGCTGCACTGAATGTTTATGTAGTCCTAAAACTAAATATTCTGTGGGTCCTGCAATTTGAGTTAAAATGACAAAAACCCACGCAAATCAGGTGTGAGTGTGAGAGCGAGTGGTTGTTTGTCTATGTGTGCCCTGCGATTGGCTGGCAAACAATTCAGGGTGTACCCTGCTTGGTGCCCGAAGACGGCTGGGATAGGCTCCAGCACCCCTTGTGACCCTAATGAGGAATAACCGGTACGGAAAATGGATGGATGGATGACAAATACCCTGGCACTGGACTGGACACATTTTTTTCACATCACATTTCAGCCTCTCTCCAGATATGACGTGCGATATGCAGCATTGGACTCAGGTGCTTTTCTGAACACACCTTGGTTAAACACCGTGTTTAAATATTTACATATTTTTATTGAAAATTGCCCTGGACCGAAACTATACAGTATTAAGGACACTCCCCATCTGTATTGTAGGTTTATTTTGAAATGTATGCATGAAATCATGAGTTCAGCAATAAGTCATAGGAGGCATGGAAGATTCAGTATGCTCACTTTCCTTTTCAGTGGTAATCAATAGCGATGCCGCAAAGTCTGATAATGACACCCCGAACTGTCTCCCCCAGGACCGCTGCCTGGCTGTTTTGGTTCGTGTGGAGAAGACTGAGTTCCTATCCCCCTTATTCATCGGGGAGGTCGCCCACGCCACGGCTGAGATCACGTATACCTCGCCACACTCGTTGGAAGTGCAGGTCAAAGTCATGGGAGAGAATATCCTCACAGGTACAAAGTTGTCAAGACCTGAAAAGTTTGATTTGACGACGTTGTTCGGAGTGTTTATTGACACACAAAGTGTTCACCTTTTGCCTCATTCTTCCCTCCGCCACCCGACATCCCGGAGAGAATACGAAGAATGACAACAATTCATGTGTGTTGGCATTCAATGATAACAAGCAACATTCAGACACACTCACATGTCCAAATCGGAAACAACTTCAGCTGTGTGGTGGCTTTTCTATCAAATTCCGTTTATCCTCTGACAACATGAATGGCTGGCAACCAAATAAGAGGATTTCCTTCTTTGTCATATGTAATTAAATTTTAGCTTATAAAGGATCATAATTCCACAGAACCTTAATTACCTAGCTGGCAAAGCAATCATATCATAAAGATTTTCTCTTGGTCAAATCAACCAATAGTTTGTTGTTCCTTGAAGTTG
Organism: Hippocampus bargibanti; assembly: GCF_051943395.1. Classification (NCBI taxonomy): domain Eukaryota; kingdom Metazoa; phylum Chordata; class Actinopteri; order Syngnathiformes; family Syngnathidae; genus Hippocampus; species Hippocampus bargibanti. The sequence goes on from NC_142734.1 coordinate 29,780,569, forward strand.
TGTTTTGTCATAAACACTATGATTCTAACTAATCATAAATTCTGTGATTTCAAAATCAAACTGCAACTGAAAAAAAGTTACATTGCTGCGTGACACTTCCACTTTTTGATCAGTAGAGAGCAGCACACACTACGTATCTGCTAGAGGGATTGCTGACGCGTAGAAAAGAAAACACGAATAACATCGGATGCGTGCACGTGTGTGTGTGTGTGTGTGTGTGTGTGTGTGTGTGTGTGTGTGTGTGCGTGTGTTCTGTGTTTTTGTGGGGGTCGGGGGGTACAGTAACCCGCGGCAACCCAGTGCTCTTCGGCGCCGCCCTTGTGGTTCCTTGGAGCTTTTGAAAAAAGTGTTTGAACATCTAAAAAAATGGAGATGGAATGGAGAGTGAGAAATATTTTTTTTCAAATATGGTTTCCGGCGGTGAAAAAACATGACAAACATCCTGAACGTTTTCCAATGCTGTAAAAATGGACAGAACAACTATACTATTTCAACGTTTCTGTCGCAGAAAATTTGCGTCATAGCCTGCGAAGCATGTTGCTATTGGCTCGAAAAAAAAAAAGGCATTTCATGGTCAGTACCTTTCACAGAAGGTACTCACAAAGAATAGGAATCTGGAGGGGCCTGAGAAGCATTGACTTTTTACTCATTCACTGCCATTCACTAATTTATTATTGGATTGAAAATATGACATACAGTGCCTTTCCTGAATTTGTTTTGTTCTTTCATACTTGGATGCCGATAAAGCACTGGCCTTGGCCTCTGGTAAAAAAAAAAAAATCATTTCCACAAGGAGGCAGCATTTCCCCTTTTCCATGTTAGCGTTTTTTTCCAGCTTCAGCTGTTGCTAGAGCGCAATTTAAACCAGTGTGTGTTGCATTGTAATTTGGACCTCCACCCTCATTTCAAGCTCACATAACTCTAGACCCGTATAATTTAGGAATTATCCTAAAAAAATACCCTAAAAGTAATATTCTGTGGGTCCTGGAATTCGAGTGAAAATGACAAAAACAGTACTGTAATGGACATATTTTTGCACATCTGGCAGTGAATTAATTAATGTTATGAAATTCCTGAGACTCTTTTGAATTGGCGAATGTTGATTAATTCATCATTCAATTGTGATGAAAAATATGCTGCTGCGTCACGGCACCCCATTTGTCTTAATTATCTTAAGATGTGTCAGAAGTTGAGAAACGACAGATGCCATATCAGATGGCTGCAATGCAATGCCCACAGACTACTGAATGAAATATTGAGTAAAGGTTGGGTAAGGAGGGAAAGATGAAGGAGGTGTGAGAAACAAGAAGTATCCCCAGGACAGCTGTTGCCTTAGCAACAGGCTTGTACCGGTTGGTTGGTTGCTTGCCTGCTTGCTTGGTTGGGAGTTGGTTGACAGACATTTATTGGAGATATGAGATAAGTGGAGAATGGCATATGTTGCCCAAAACAGGGGTATGGTCAAGTCCATTTCTGCTAGTCGAAGTACAATCTACAACGGTGCACTGTATTGATTGTTACATTGAAGTGTACTATTCCCAAAAAATATTGTCTTTAAAGACTTAAAATGCTGTGATATTAAAATATGGACTGCCCATTCTAACAGGCACACTTCTGACTTCGTGATTTCCAAACTACGATTGTCAAATTTCCCAGTATTATTGAATGCAGCGTTTGACCTTGTGGTTTCAGAGACCCTCGTGAGGAAAACGCGGTTCAAAAAATTGATTGATAGTGTTACTGTAGCAAAACTAGTACACAATATTCACTCAGCGAATGCTGTTGTCTGGGAGTCAATGTGTCATATGTAACATGGACATAACGCGTAAGAACTGTTCTGAAAATATCCTGGCACATTGCGTATATGTATGGCGTACTGTACACGTGTGTGTGTGTGTGTGTGTGTGTGTGCGCACTTGTATTTGTGTTTGGCCCTTTAAAAGTTTCCTGCGGGGCCGAGGGGGAAGAGAGGATAACGGGAGCAGACATTATTTGCTTCTGTCATGTCCACTTAGCATCAGGTCCCACACACTGAGCTCCATTCGCACATGGACACCAATTGGGTGTACCTGAACACGTGTGTGAGTGTGTCTGTGTCTCTCTCTATATTTCTCTCTCTGTCGCACTCTCTCTTGTTGTTTGCCTCTCTCTCTCTCTCTCTCTCTCTCTCTCTCTCTCTCTCTCTCTCTCTCTCTCTCTCTCTCTCTCTCTCTCTCTCTCTCTCTCTCTCTCTCTCTCTCTCTCTTGCTCTCTTTCTCTCTCTCCCTCGCTCTCTGTCCTCCCTCTTTCTGTCTCTCACTCTCACTCTCACTCTCACTCTCACATCTCTCTGTCTTTCTGTCTCTCTCTCTCTCTCTCTCTCTCTCTCTCTCTCTCTCTCTCTCTCTCTCTCTCTCTCTCTCTCTCTCTCTCTCTCTCTCTCTCTCTCTGAACACACATCCTTCAAAAATATATCTTAAAGGGATTACCTTTCACATTACTGTCTTGGTATTCAAACAAAGCTTTGACGGGAAAGATTTGTTTACATTTCTTGTCTGTACAGGTCATCGCCAAGTTTGTTTTTATGCAAATGATTTTGCTCATGCATTTCTGGATCCTCATACATTCTAAGATGGATTACTGTCGGCCCTTTGTGGTTGCAAGCATTTATGTTTATGTCGTGTGGCGGAGGAGGCAGGCATCCAGGTTCCGCAGTCAGTCAGGAAGGATCTCATCAAGCAGGCCTCAGTCACGGCCCCCCAGGGGGACCTTGCCTACTGTGGGCACAAGCCGTGATGATTGGCCCCGCTGTGCACAACGCTCATGCGCACTCTACGCAGATGCGCAGACACACACAAATACGCACGCACACACACACACACACACACACACACACACACACACACACACACACACACACACACACACACACACACACACACACACACACACACACACACACACACACACACACACACACACACACACTGATTTGCATATGTGCACGTACAGTAATGCTGCGTACTGGGTAAAACCACAAAGTCACACAAAACCAACAAACATTGTGTCAGGCAACGTACCCTGTCGAGCTTTTGGTCCCCATTCACAAATGGCAACCACACAATCTGCATACACACACATGGGGTGGGGGGGTTATAAGGTTTGCATCACACGCATGCCCGTGCATGCATTTGCATAAAGACTGTATACACAACCCCCCCCCCCCCAACCCACCTTCTCCCACTGCGTGCCGCATGCAGACACACATATACGCCTGCTTGGACACAGCTGAGAGCAATGCATTATGGGTGAAGCTAAAAAATAAAGCATGACAGTTTTCCCCGTGATCCTGATGGGTCATTCAACTGCACACTCTGAATGTTAGCTCTGTGAGCCTGCAAAGGCAACGTTCGCTAAATGCATGCTACGCTTCAATGTAATCATACATGTTGTCACATCTCAATTTTTTGAAACGGAACACATTCCAGTTTAATGAAATGATGGCAAAAGACTTGTGTGATCTAACCTGGCCAAAGTGTGCCTCAGTTAAAAGTCAATTGGTCGTTTTGATCCCTCTTTATGGAATACATTGTACAGGAAGTAGAATTGTTTTTTTTTTAATATGCTTTGAGGGTTTGAAAACTCCTGCGTGAGAGACAAAGTGGAGAAACTACCAAATCAGATTGAGGGTGTACTTGTATGTGTGTCATTAATTCGACGTATGATTCCTCTTTGCGCTGTAAAAAAAGTGAACATCAAAAAGATATTTCTGGATGAATTCCCAGATGCAGAATTTTAATAATATTGTGCATGTGTCCACTCCAGTGCCAGGGTTTTTGTCATTTTTCACTCATATTGCAGGACCCACAGAATATTGAGTTTTAGGACTACATAAACATTCAATGCAATGTAAGAAACCTTCAACTCTCTTCTTTCATCAGAAAAAAAAAATCAAGCTTACTTGGTTTTAGTTATCTGCATTGAAAGTGGGGACCGCTGGACAAAATATAAATGCTGCCCCCTTTTGGGGAGGAAAAACATTGCCTGACCAAAGCTTGAAACGCACCACCCCTGCAAGAAAAAACAAACCCAAACAAATTTGGGAATGGCGCTCTACATCATGCTTTTCAATTCCTGAATACATTCGGGAATAGCAGTGAATGAGCTAATGGAGGCCATGGGGCTGCTTCGGTATCCACATGAGGGCTACCAATGGAAAGACAACATGGTCAAACATTGACATAGTTGTTATTCACTGCAGGGGGGTATTTGTAATTGAAAAACGCTCCCTTGTTAGATTCTGGCCAAAAAGGTCATCTGGGAAGGGTCCGGAGCAGTCACCTCTGTTGCCCCTCCCCTCTCTTCTCTTCCTCCTCCATCGTAAGGACAGTTCATTTAAAACATCCGGCAATGGCTAATAATAGACTGGACTCCCAACAGTCTTGGTAGAGTCAAGGATATGTATATTTTTTTCTTCCTGTGGGCAACTTCCTGATTGTTGACAAGGGCGGGAGAGTATGATTGGAGAAGGAGCGAAGAGGGGGTTGGCATGGCAACGGTGCCCGGGCCTGTCGGCGGCGTTTTTACTTGGGTGTAAGATGCAAATGCTACCGCAGAGAGAACTCTGTTTTCAATATGTGCTATTGTGGTTACATATTGTCGCAATGTACTTTTTTTCTATGATCTTGTTGTATGTTCGCACAATGTTTTCTTTTTTCAATTTTCATCAGCTACATGCAAATATTTTCTGCCCAAATAAGACACCATCAAATGACTCAGCCCCATGTGTTTCTTTAGTCTGAGTGCCCCGAACGCCTCAAAATAGCCTCGAGTTCTCATAGTTAGCAAATTAAATGACGTGTTTGCAGAATAGAACAGATATCACCATGACAACCTCTCTACCAGATTGCTCTGAGAAGTGATTTTTTTTAACACGGTTTGTTTTATGATCTCTTGCCTTTTGGTACTGCAAAGCAATCAAATGTTCCATTGCTGCTAAATGTTACATGTAGTATTTGTAACTAGACTGTAACTTTCAGTTCATTTTTGAAAGTGATTTTGGCAAGAGACCCGTTTGGCCTTTTGCAACATAGTCGAGCAGAAGGTTACACACAGAAATGACATTATTGTGCAATTACAAAATACAGTTGAGAATGATCTCTTATTCCGGCGGCCCGTTACGTGAGTGCTTAGCACGCCGACTTCATAGTGCAGAGGTCAAGTCACACTCCGCCCACCCTGTGTGAAGTTTGAATGTTCTTCCCTGAGCCTGTGTGGGTTTTCTCTGGGTTCTCCGATTTTCTCCCACTTTCCCAAAATCATGCATGAAAGGCTGGTTGAACACTCGAAATTGTCCCTAGGTGTGAGTATGACCACGGATGGTTGTTTGTCTCTGTGTGCCTTGCGATTGGCTGGCAACCAATTCAGGGTGTCCCCCGTATAGTGCCCCAAGACGCCTGGGACAGGCTCCAGCACTACCCGCGACCCTAATATGGATGAAGCGGTCTGAAAAGCGTAAGGATTTGGATATTCTAAAATGGCTGATCATGTGATACATATTTCGGATGCAGATGCATACCTCAAGAAAAACAAAAGACTTGGACTGCATGTCACAATCCTTTCAGTAGTTTCATGTCATCTTCTAATTTTTAATGTATTATTTTTTTACATTTAAATTTGTCAGGTATGTTGGCACAATGGTCAATCATTATCAGTATATAGGACTGAAACAGATACATCCTCTGTTTGCCTTTTTACACTGACAAATGTTTCCGCAGCCTCACAAAGCGAGAGTTTGTAAATAACACACAGTTGTCTATCTAATTCTCTTAAAAGTTTTAAACAATTTCCCCATGTCACTTTGTCACAATCAACTTTGTACCTGTTGCACCCGTCAACAGATTCGCTTCACCTCGAATCAGTGATTGCTCCGCACGGGCCGCACATCTCATTTGTCAACGTTTCAAACTGTACCGAGAGAAGAACGCTTCCTGGTGACATTTTTCTCTCGTAGAAGACTTTGACCTTTTTCTTTTTTTTTCTCAATGACTACAGGTGCTAAAAAACTGGTCAACAGGGCCGTGCTGTGGTATGTCCCCTGCTCTCTACAAAATGTCGACAAGATCATGGAGGTGCCGCCCATCAAGGTATGTGGAAAACGTCAGCTGCCTTGTCCCGAAACAACCAAAGTGGCATTTCACCAGGCTCCTTTCGTTCACGGAAAAAGGCCATCTGATCTGGTGTCCTTTATAGTACGGAAAAAACGGTACTATAGTTTTTTTCTCAGAAGCACAAGCCCCAACACGCCAGCCCCTACATGAGCTCTGTATTTTGACATGTGAGGAACCAGGTGGATTAAGTTTTACATGACGTGATTGCACGGGAATAAAAAAAAAAAAAAACATATAACACACAACATTGTCACCATCATGTGTAGTTTGAGGCAGAACAAGAGGAGGAGGGCCGCATGCGCTACGAGGCTCAGAAGACGGGGAGACAGAAAGTCAAAGAAATAATTCAAGAAGTCATGCCACCTCCCCCCAAGCCAGGTAACAGACTCACTTAGAAGGAACAGCCAAAAAGAACAAAAGTGTGTACACAAAAATATTCTTTCAATTAACAGAAGACACGGTAAAAAGCACCACACGCTGTCTTGCTCAGTGCGCTCTCACAAGCGAGTTTTGCAGTTGTAGCAGCATTTACAGGCAGCTTTTTTTTTTGCATTGCAGAAAAGCACAGCGTTGGCTTCAGCCAGTCCAGTCTCATCCATCTGGTGGGTCCCTCGGACTGCACGCTGCACGATTACGTTCATGGAGGTGAGTTCATTGACTTTTGCCTCCGACGTTCCAAACTAGCTAAAAAGGGCCACGTGCAGTAGTTAATCGGGCTCGGGTGGGACACAATTGTGGGTTTTTTTTTGTAACCAACCGTAATGTGATAAAAAGTCAAATCGATGTCAATTGTGTCATTTCAATTTTTTCAGCACAGTTTCTAATGATGTAGCAGCAAAAAAAAATAGAGAGATAGAGATAGAGAGAAAGCAAGAGATAACTGGGGGAGACAGAGAGAGTGAAATAGAGAGAATAAGCAATCGAGTTAGAGTTTTGAAAAGTGCTTATAAAGGCAATGTAAATACAACAAATAAATAAATAGAGAGACTGACAGACAGCGAAAGAGAAACAGACAATGATAGAGAAACAGAGAGAGAGAGAGATTTGCTCAACAGCAGATTTTAATCAGATAATTTGTCAATACATTTGTTTTTGACACTGTTTTCTTTTGTGTTGTTTTCATTTTTTAGTCTTTTGTTTGGTAAAAGAAAGATATTTTTTTGTGGTATTTGCACCCACTTTAGACATTACCGTCACCTGCTGCTCCAGAGTGGAACTATTTCATCACACACTACTTTTCAAACAAGTTTTAATGTCACAGAATACTTTATACACACACATACACGCACACAGCAGTACTTTTCGATCACTTATAGTTTGCGCTTTAGTCACCTTTTGAATTATTGCTGGAAATTCTTTTGACACATTTATAGCCACTGCCCAACAAGGGCGGCACACATTATATTTATTGCATACCTCTTTCTGAGCTCAGTCTGTCAAAACTTGGCTTTGTACCCAGTGGTCAATTTAAGTGATGCAAATTGGGGCTGGTTTGATCTATAAAATATAGCTGTGATTAAACATTTAGAAGTTTACAGTATCAATTTTCCTAATGTCAAACCTCCGTCACACATTTGCTCTCATGTTAATAGATAGACAGGAGCTGCAGCAATTTTATCAACAGAGTATGATCAGAATCCCTAATAAATACACACAATCAACCATGGTCAAATATGAATTGTAACAGGTTCACAAAACCATAAATATAGGTTTCTGCATTTTTTTTACTTCATCTCAAACGTAAGCGAAACAGAAAATACAAGATGTTTGGGTTTCAAAACTGAAGCAGACTGAACACACCCGCTGGCTTTGAGTGTTATGTGTACGTCCCTCGGGGGGAGGATGATTTTGAGACCTCCGCAAAAGTGAAGAGAGAAAAGGAAATTGGGATGAATCAGAACAGCTGTAGAGGAGGGAACAATGAAAAAAATGTCTACATCACATGAGTCAGTGTAATTTTAGGACTCTCATGACTTAGTTTATGACCTTCAAGTTAATAGAATAGAATAGAATAGAATTTGTCTTGTGCAGAAGAAGAAATTCAGGAAATTATTTAGAAGCAAAACGAGGTTGTAGGTCAATTGAGCCTGCATTCATAGTAAAGCCTGAAAGGCTTAGGATCTTTCGCAGCAAAGTCGCATCGGAAAAAAAAGGAAAACATTTCGACCGAATGTCTCAATTTGTATTTTATTCCTGTCTTCCGTAATCTGCAGCAGAATATGGGTTTGTTTGGTAGAGAACAGCAGTTATGGAAACTCTTGAACCTTGACCCCCCCCCCCCCCCCCCCCGATCCACACATGATTACATTAAGCAGTTCTTAAGCAACTTTTGCATAAGTCATCTAACAAACCTGATCATTTTGAATCGTGTGTGTCAGAGGAGATAGACCTCTAAAACTGGCTGGATAGGAGGTTTTAAGGACCTAACAAGGGTGCCGTTGGTGTACCGGAAAGCGGTTTTGGTTCTGCCAATGTCACATGCGTAAAGAATGAAGACAGAACAGGAGCGATTTGAGTGAAATGAACAGCAGAGAGAGGCGCATGGTGGGCAGGACCAGAGATCGAAAGAATCCGGGCGGGACGGATAAATGTTGCATGTGTCATGCTTGTCTTTTTAATTTGGTGAGCTCGCTGTGACATCTGTCCAATTAAGAATCAAATGGAACAAGCACACACGTGCGCACACACACACACACACACACACACACACACACACACACACACACGTGCACACACACACACACACACACACACACACACACACACACACACACACACACACACACACACACACACACACACACACACACACACACACACACACACACACACACACACACACACACACACACACACACACACACACGCACACACACCCAAACAGTCTTTCGACATGCTTTTACTCATTAGGCCAATCTTCCCCGATGCTCGCTGCTGCTGCTTGCTCTACACTTATTTTGTTTACATAAGCAGGAGTCAGGTCAGGCAGCATCCCCAACTCCACCGCCTCAACCACTCCCCCATCCCTTGCTTGGGAAAATTAACTTCTATTTGAGAATACAAACTAATCATTTTTTGTACGTTCCTCCCCACCCCCACTCGCCGGAAATGTGACCTAGTTAGCCGCAGCCTAAGGAGACGTGAGCCACACGCATCAACACAGGAACATTCAAGAGCTCAGTACATGAATATCCTTCTGCAGAACGCAGAAAATCTGGAGGAGTCCTCTCAGTGAATACATCAACAGGGGAATGACTGACATCATATCCATTTAAAAATAAGATGAGCTGATGCAATTGAGCTGCATAATTTATACAGTTGGCAGTTCTCTCTATTTGGTCCGTTGAACATTGTTATATTTGCGTCCGACCTTCATTGAAGGGCCTATTTTAAAACTGATTTCAAAGAAAAGGCACACTGAATAGAAGCTAAAATAGAAGCTACAACAGTGGCTTTGTGTGTGTGTGTGTGTGTGTGTGTGTGTGTGTGTGTGTGTGTGTGTGTGTGTGTGTGTGTGTGTGTGTGTGTGTGTGATTGTATTTGTTTATTTTTATTTATTTGTGTGTTTATTTAGTTATTTTTGCAAGATGTTGAAATTCTAAATGTATCGTATACGACCTCTCTTTCTTCTTCTATTCCTTTCAGCTTTTCCCTTCAGGGGTCGCCACAGCGAATCAATGTCCTCCATCTAACCCGGTTTTGTGAATCCTCTTCTCTCACACCCGCTACCTTAATGTCCTATTTGACAATGTCCATAAACCTCCTCTTCGGTCTTCCTCTCGGTCTCCTGCCTGGCAGTTCAAGGCTCAGCATCCTTCTTCCGATATAGTCACTCTCTCTCTTCTGGACATGTCCAAACCATCTCAGTCAGGCTTCTCTGACTTTCTCTCCAAAGCCTCTAATATGACTTGTCTCTTTGATATATTCATTCCTGATCCGATCCAACCTGGTCACTCCCAAAGAAAACCTTAACATCTTCATCTCTGCTACCTCCAGTTCTGCTTCCTGTCTTTTCTTCAGTGGCACTGTCTCCAGTCCAAACATCATGGCTGGTCTCACCACCGTATTATACACCTTACCTTTCATCCTAGCTGAAACCCTTCTATCATACACCACACCTGACTTTTTTTCCCAGCCATTCCAGCCTGCCTGGACACACCTCTTCACCTCTTTTCCACACTCTCCATTGCTGTGAATAGTTGAACCCAAGTACTTAAAATCTTCCACCTTCTTTATCTTGTATCCCTGTAACATTACTCTTGTACTTGGATCCCTCTCATTCACACACATATATTCTGTGTTGCTGCGACTGATCTTCATTTCTCTCCTTTCAAAGGCATACCTCCACCTCTCTAGATTCTCCGCCACCTGTTCCCTGCTCTCGCTACAGATCACAATGTCATCTGCAAACATCATGGTCCAAGGAGATTACGACCTCCAGTTATGATTTTTTTTAACTAGTAAAAGTAAAGACATTTTCCATTTAAATGCCCCAATCCGTTCCAAGCCCCCCAACATTCATACATAAATGTTTTCTAAAGCATAAAAATGCATCAAAATATGTAACACATTATTTGTCGTGTCCTTGTTTATCATAGTTGTTATTGATGACACTAGTGTAGCTTGTACTAACGTATGGACAAATTCCTTATGTGTTCTCCGTACCTGGCCAACAAAGATAATTCAGATGACGAGGACTCTACATAGGCGCATATCTATTTATTTATCTATCTGCACACATCGACACATATGGTAGAAATCTCTCTTAGCCAATGGGATGCCGGGAAGATACCAGGTAAAAGCCAATGGCAGAGCAGCTATGTTGTTGCTAAATATGTTACGTTCAGGAAATGCGAGGGACTGACTATCTCGTATTTTTACCTTTCGTATGTTGACATTTCTTTCAAGAGGCAATATTTTCTGTTGAGGTGTTTTGTAACTTGGAAATTTCCAATGAAGTGACTGTCCTAAGTAGAGGTACCAGCGTACTAAATGGCCGAGAATCAAGGTTCTTTTGTCAGAGAAGCCCATCAAGCACTTTAGTGAGTCCCACAGCACTGGCAGAAGCAGAGCATTAACAAGCTCCGGATCAGTTTAAAAGAATCCAGTGATTGTGTGAGTATAGTCATTTGTGACAGGTAACATTTCAATCATCGCAGAAAGACGCATCATTTCTTTTGACTGACAGACCTCCAAACAAGCAGGCACAAGCACTGTTCTGATGAGAGGATTACTTAGGTTTATTTCAGACAAAATGGAAAAAGAAATATCCGCTCTCCTTCAAAGTACAATGCCTTTTCGAATTTCAATGGTGCATGATATTTTTTCCCAAATTTCAATGAAACGCCACGTTCCACGTTTTCCAGGCAGCCTTCTTTGTCAGGGAATTGCACATCACTACTCAGAACCCGCTGACAGTTTCACTGAAAAAGGTTTTGTTGAATTTGCTAAGATGTGACAAATCTGAAACGGTTAAACAATATAAAATCATCTGCATCCAGATAGATTTTTTTTTCTCTCAAAAATAGACTACACATGTACTTATATCCGCTGAACGAAATAAAATGAAAGAAATTCAAGACCACACGTGTACGGCCACTTTAAAACAAACACCGAAATGCAACGGCAGGAGTTGTTCTGAGCCAATGTTGAAACTGTGACTTTTTTTCTGTTGTGAGATTGATGTTGCAAAACTTATTGTAACATTCCCTGTCATCTCAACTGAACATCTCTTTTCTCTGTTACATGTTCGCCCGCTTCTCCTCGTTGATGCATCATCAGTCTATGTTCTAAGTGTACCACTTGTTTCCATGGAAACACCAGTTGATCTCTGCTGGTGGATCACATCGCAGTCTAATTAAAACGACAGATTGACAATCTATTTTTTGACAAATGCATCAACATCAACATATTGACATTATTTGTTTTGATTTTTCCGTTGAAAGTAACGAGACATTTTTAGAATTTGAAATAATGAGTGACGTGCCCGAAGACAAATGTGTTCGACAAAGTTTCTTTCAAATGTCCTTTTCACAATATTCTTTTGGGGACTGGCGTGAGGTATGTAATTTCTGACTTCTTAAGATTTTAAGATTGATCCAAAACTATTGAGATGATTCCGTTTGATGTTCTTCTGTTCAAGGTCCGAAACCACTGACCTTGAAGGAGTCTGGATCAAAGCACTTCTTGATACTCAATGTTCTTTTTGTAATGTTTTGACTTGTGGTCAATTCACCCATCTTCCCATATAACCCACCCATCCGATCCATCCATCCGACCCATCCAACCCGTCCATCCATCCATCCACCCACCCCAGCCCATCCATCCACCCAAGCCCTTCCATCCACCCCCTAATCCATCCATCTGTCCATCCATCCACCCATCAATCCATCTGTCGATGCGCCCATCCACCCATTTATCCATCTGGCCCATCCAACCCATCTGTCTGTCCATCCATCCACCCCCCAATCGATCTGTTCTCATCCATCTGTCCATCCATGCATCGGTCCATCTATCCATCCGACCCATGCATCCGTCCGTCCATCCATCCGCCCAAGCCCATCCACCCACCCAATCCATCCACTCACCCAGCCAACCATCCATCCATGCCCCGCAGAAAACCCACACAGGTACAGGCAAAACATGCAAACTACACATAATAAATCCGCAGCCGGCTTCCCTGCACCGATAGACCGACACGCTAATCGATTACTTCAATTCCCAGCCCGCCCTTACCTGACTTAATAAAAATAAATGACAAATCACACAGGCAAACTGTTCGCTGACGAAGCCTCTTGGGTAATAAGCGAAACGTTCGACACCTTCAAAGAAGTACAGATGACGGCTGAAGAAACCTTCTCATCGATGGACCACTCCTGTACGACTGAGAGCTTACACAGACCCACACAGTAAAACATATTTGTACGCTGTCATTATGATTACGTACATGCATTTCTGCGCCCTTGCAAGCCGCAATCAAACCTCCACTTATGAAATCAAACATTTTCCCTATCCCCGTCCATCCCAGTCCATCTCAGTTGCGGTGCCTTTTGCTGAGTGTGCACAATAACCCAGTCAAGCACATCTCAGTCATTTTGTACAGAGTGTGCTTCGTAAAGCCTGAACTCGAACGCTTAGAAAAAGAGTTTATGGTGATTTCCGCCATGATGTGGGGAGATTGCCGGGAGGCACCAACATTAACGGGAGCTGTTTCCATAGCTACATCTCATTAGGAGGCAGTTGGAGCAATTTGATGCCGTCCACCATCAAAGCACTTGCGGCGGAGGTGGATAAGAAGGTGAGCGCAGGGCAACGACGGGAGCTTAAGAAGCCATCAAAGGAAGCTACAGTAGTTCAAAGTTTGCTCATAGGCCAGATGGACATCAATATCCCGATTGCTTTGACCAACATCCGGTAAATCCAGAAAATTATAAGACAGAGATAAACGTATGAGGTGTAATTGTGAGCCAATCATCACTTACTGGGATGTGAGCAATTTCAAAACCAGAAATGAGGATTATATGAATTGAGGTCTATACTGGTTGAACTCATGCAATGAGATCTGAGCTTTTTGTTGAGATTTTTCAGAAGCGACGTAAAGAACCTAATATTTTTGCAGCTCAAATCTACAGGGATGTGTCGGCCTAAGTGAGATGTGTGATAGTTTATTGACCATGAAAAATTGGCAGTTGAACGATGCATGTTCAGCAGACAAACCCAGCGTTTGGAAGCGGTGAGAGGCGCTTGATTTTTCACCATTTTAAAGCCTCATTATATCATGCTTACTTTTTTATTTGTGTCCGCTCATTTTAAAACTTTCCTGAAAAAACTCCAGTTGATAATTTCTGTTGAAAAGAAGTGTAGTCTACTACAACCTCCCTAAAAGTCACATGGGGTAGGCTGCAGCTCCCCTTCACCATAAAGAGAGTAAGCTGTGTAGAAAATTGAGGTAAAACAAGCCACAGACAAAGAAAACCACAATTGGTCAGAAAAAAAGACCATATTTACTTTTTTTCGGACAGCAAAATAAACAAAAAATACCAGGCTACCACACAAAATGAGGCAAAAATTAAGACGACAAACCTGCTTGTGTACACGTTTGCGTCTTTGACTTAGTGCGCATTAAACGTGAAAATATTTTTTTTCACAATCGTATTTCATCGTGATGCACCGTCACCCAGGGAGTCCTCAATGGAACCAAATAAATTGTTAGTTTTCCTCTTGACAGTATCGCGGGCTCAACATTTCTATCATCAAGCCCAAGTGGGTGAGAACGGGGGGTTCATATATTTTGTGGTGTCAAGACTAAGACCTCTTTTTACAGGAGCGTACTGTATTTGAAGATATGGTGGAGGGGGAGCAATGAGTGTGATCTCGGGTATTTTGCCGTCTAGCAAAACTGGGCCGCACTCGGGACCAGCTTACTAATTGGACGTTCCCCCTTTTTGGACTGTGCTCTCTTTCACATACAGCGATGCCCTGAAACCGCCCAACCCCCACCTCCCATCCACCCCCCTGGCTTGTTCGCTCCCAAGGCAAAGGGAGTCATAGTGTGCCATGTCACCCTGCAAATGTGTAACGGGGGCCCTTGGGCTATCTTGGCCTTGCTTGTCCTCATTTGCAGTCTCACGTTTAGTCTCAACATCAACCTTTTATGTCAGCGCTACGGTACATGGTGTAAAGGGATTGATTGAAGGGAAGGGTTGATCACGGAAGGACCATTTTTAACCCTCCGGGTACTGTAACGGGGCTCTCACATTGAGGAGGAGTGACACTGTGTTTACCGTGTGTATCGTAGTTGAGTGGTTAGCGTATTGACTTCACGGTGTAGAGGTCATGGATTCAATTCCAGCTTCGGCCTTCCTGTAAGGAGCATATGTGGTGTTTCTCCAGGTACTCCAGTTTCCTCCATATTTCAAAAACATGCACGGGCGACTTATTGGACGCCCCAAATTGTCCCAAGGTGTGAGTCTGAGCGCGAATGGTTCTTCGTTTTTCTTTGCCTTGCGATTGGCTCACAACTGGTTCAGGGTGTCCCCCGCCTACTGCCTAAGGGCAGCTGGGAGAAGCTCCAGCACCGCCGCAACCCTAGTTCGGATAAAGTGATCCAGAAAATGAATGAATGAAAATTGGTACAGTATGTGTTGCTTGTGATCAACTCATTTTTATAGACTGTTCCAAGTCCCTCACAAATATGATCCAATTTTCTTGAGTCACTTGAGTTGAATGATGAACCTGCAGTACCAACAACCGTTGAGAATCCAAATCTTGATTCCCGGTTAAGGATGACGATTCAGTTTCCTGGTACCTGTTCTGTTTCAACCGAAATCAGTGGCAGAAACATGACTGTGACAGCCACGCTCAGGGCTCATGATCAATTTGGCGGGCTGGTCATGTCACACACCTTCGCATTTTGTCACTTTTCTCCTCGAATATTGTTCGCTTCTTTCACACTCCACTTCTCTTTCAGGCTTTTGTGTCGCACGCTGCTCCGCACCACACAATTGGGTCGGTCTGACCGGTTCCAAAATCGAGCATCTACTGTCACAAATTCCTCACATTCAGTCGCAGAGAACCATTCTTATTTGTACTAAATAAAAGCCTCACTCTCTTGAGAAAAATAATGAAAAAACAGCGACAATACTCTGGGTGCACATCAAGGTTGATTGTGCATTTAGAATCAGCACCCTGAAATGATTCCAATATGATGCCTTGGTTGCGCAACAAAGGTCGATGATGTGTAACCTATTTCTAGGACATGGGTGTCAAACTCATTTTTTTGTCGCGGGCCACTTTGGAATCACGTCTTCTGTCGGCGAGCCGTTACAACAGTGAAACTAGAACTACAAGGCGCACCGGATTATAAGGTGTACCTTCAACGAATGACATATAGTCAAACCTTGGTTTTCAACCATAATCCGTTCTAAAATGGATCTGGTCGAAAACCAAAACATTTCCCATTACACACAATGTCTGTTTTTTTCAATCATGACTGAACAATACAAATGCGCCTGACGGAATGATACACAACAATAATGCATGGGTCACAATGAGACGCGATACAAGGAATCGACATATAAGCAAGAGGAGGGCAGTCGAGTGGTGCATTCAGGTGGGCTCAATTTGGTCAAACACCCATTTTTGGTTGTAAACCGAAGCATCAAAAACCTGAGATTTTTGGTCAAAAAACATAATTGGTTGAGAACTGAGACGTTCGAAAACCGAGGTTTGACTCTATTTTCAAACTTTTTCCCAAATAAAAGGCGCACTGGATCATAATGTAACGTAAGGCTTTTAGGTGTTCCGTATAGTGCGCAATATATGGTACTAGTTTGTTCAATTTGTTATTTGTTAAATGGAATGGAAACAGGTTCCCAAAAATGTCAATGTTATTGCAGATGACATTTGGACATTTCGTTACAGATTTTAAAAAGGATCAATGAAGTTGACAGGCATGATTTGCTTTCACAGGCCACAAAAAAGATGTGGCGGGCCCAGATATGGCCCCCGGGCCTTGTGTTTGACACGTGAAGTAGGATGAGGCATTATTTTTCCTTTTTTTTTCACCAGCGATTGTGATAGGGAGAGTAGGCCATAACGTCACGCATGTAGAATGTCAGGGTCGCCCTGATATTTAAAGGCCATCAGGCGGAGCTTGATGAACTCAGAAGAGATGACTGGACTTTAACAAGTGACATCAGATTCGGCAATGAAAATGTTTTTTGACAGCACAGGAAACGGGAAGTCACGGATGGCACATGTTGAACGAGGCAGAATCAGAATCAACCCACGCTAACTTGAGTCTTATTTGTAAAAAATCACGTCTGCCATTTCATCGATTTTGGAGGAGCAAGACGTCGTGGTAGTCAGAATCTTTAATAGAGGAAACAAGTGAACAGGCTGCTTTTGACGCGAATGCAGCAGGCGGCACTTTCGATGTCCTCCCACACATCAGGCTCTTGTGCAGATGGTCAGAGCCAAAAAAGCCATCCCAAGCCGACTTATTGATTTTGTGTTGCGAGTGAGACTCCGGGGGAATGAATCTGGAAACTACTTTTTATTAGTAGAAATTGCATTGCTTGATAGATGTCACTGAGATAAAATGCCAAAGAAATCCAATAAAAACGCTCACGTTGCTGTATGCATCTAGGCTGTGTGTGTGTGTGTGTGTGTGTGTGTGTGTGTGTGTGTGTGTGTGTGTGTGTGTGTGTGTGTGTGTGTGTGTGTGTGTGTGTGTGTGTTTTTTTTTCCTTCCAAAAAGCTAATATGTTGCCTGTCATATGTTTCTGTTATTTGAAAATAAATTTAAAATGGCTGCACAACTTCTAAAAATACTGACGGGTACCAATTGTAATCTGCTTTGGGACCAATCACTTGTCATGTCATGATTGATGTGTCTTTGCATCAATCCTTTTTCTGATCCGCTTTATCTTCAAAACGGTTGCAGGGGGTGACTGGTATTCCGGAAGTAGGAACACCCCGAACCTGTTGCCAGCCAATTGCAAGGCACTCGGAGACAAACAACCATCTGCGATCACACTCATGCCAAATGACAATCTTGAGTGTTCAATCAGCATATTTTGGGAATATGGGAGGAAACCGGAGTACCCAGAGATAATCCACGCTGGCCCAGGAGAAAATGCAAACTCCACACAGGCCGGCCAGGTCCGGATTCAAACCTATGACCTCTGCATTGTGAGGTCAACCCGCTCACCACTAGGCCAGTTTCCTTCTTTTCAATCTCAAATTTAAATGTATCCAGACAAATCCTAAAATAAGCCCCCATTTCAACAGCCACGACTACATTTGTGCTCTTTTATAATCTGCATTTTACGTTGCACTCCCACTGTTTTTTTCTTGCTCTTTAAAAGAATCAACTTTTAATGTGAAATCTCGCAAAGTGCCCGGTAAGCTTTCTGATTTATTTGACATGGTCCTAAAAGTGAAAAAAAAATCACCCAAAATAATATATCGCCCTGATTTCAAAGTCGCAAATATACTGGTATGGAAGGTAGTCACATCACTGCAAGAAGGTCTCTGTTCCATCCAACAAAGAAAATGAAGTATTTTAAATATATCTCTATTCTTCGCACGCTGGTTGTGGGTTTTATGTGGGTATTCCATCATCCTACTATCCACCGAAAACATATAAATTCACTTAACACTCTACACTGTTTCATTTCATGTGGAGTTTTGTTCGAATAATGTCCAGCTAGAGGCACCATGCTCTCCTGACATCTTCGGATTTCTCACAGAAATGCAAACACATCTACTGATCCTCTTTCTCAATTTACAGCGTGTGACTCAAGTATGGCCGTTTGTGTGTCCTACAGGTGTCACCATGAAGCTGATGGATGAGGTCGCCGGCATTGTGGCAGCACGGCACTGCAACACCAACATTGTCACCGCCTCTGTGGACGCCATCAACTTTCATCGCAAGATCAAGAAAGGTTGTTGCCATGACGTTATTTTACTTTGCCATATAAGACATTCAGAACACTTCCAAAGTAGGATGAGACCTGCTCTTTCAGATAATTTTTCATTTGGTTGACAATAAATAAATAAAAATACAAATAAATAAATAAATAAAATCAAAAGTATGCAAAGGATAGGACTCTACATCTAGACGTGACAACCCAAAAAACATGTTTGCAATACAGACAAAGCCACGTTCATTTTCCTTGTACTCTAGTTTGTTATTTGCGCTGCAAAGTAGAATTCAGACTGCAGGGATAATGCCTTCCTTCAGCGTTTCCATGGCAAACCGCGGTAATAACACACTTTAAGCACATTAAAAGGAGTAACGAAACAACGGCACTGACAAAAATGGAACACATTTTCAAACAGCTTTCTGGAACGGATTGTGGTTGAAAACTGAGGTTTTTCTGTATTTTAAATTCCAATTCAATGCAATGCAGAGATGGACTGACTGCAAAGCTAACCGACACCAACCTAAAGTGCTTTTGAAAATTGACTCTGACATCCGGTCACTACGCTGAGAGTGGGTGTCACAGCCTAACACCGTTTTTGGTTCATCCTGAACGACAAGTTGAATTGATTCTACAAATCCAATGTGTCGACGGAAAATATTCAGATTGCCCCCTGCCCCCTCCTTGCTCTCACAATCACACATAGGTAGCCTCGGACCCAGGGCTGAGCTAGCTGGCTGGCGGGGAGCCCGTGGCGGCCTCAGTGTAGCGCTGTGCATGATCACATTATTCAACTAGCAGTCGGTCACTGTCTGAAAATGCCCAAAAAAACGAAATAATTTTTCATTTTCCATCTCCCTCTATCAAGGCTGTGTGGTGACTGTGACAGGCCGTCTCACGTTCATCAGCAACAAGTCAATGCAAATCGAAGTGGTGGTAGATGCCTGCTCGCTGGTTGACATGGACAAAGTGAGCTATCGTGCAGTCTCTGCTTTCTTCACTTTTATCTCATTGGACAAGTTTGGCAAAGCTCTGCCCATCCCTCCTCTCAAGGTTGGTACCACGTTGCCGAATCTTGATGTTTAAATGTTTCCTGCCCTGTTGTAACATAACGTGTTGATCCAGTAATCCAGGTAATAAAATACATTTGAATCCTTGAAAGGAGCTAACAACCTCAATGTGTGAAGTTGTAAAATACACTTTTAAATTATGATCGCATGATCCTTTTATTGCAGCCTCAGAGCCTTGCGCACAAATGGAACATCCACGATTGAATTCATCATCATTTTTTGGACCAATTTACAAATTGTCCATTTGAAATGATAAGATTTGTCTGAGGATCGATGAAGAAACATTTACCATGTTTAGTGCGATTAAGGAGTTTTAAACAGAACTCTTTTTCTACCCAAATTTTCTATGGAAAGTTGAATTATTGCTCAAGTATGAACATCTGCCACTAACACAAATGTGGGAATGAAAATAAATACAGTAAAGTCCTGTTATATCAATATTCTCAGGAGTCGGAAAAAAATATCGATATAACCAGACTATCGCTATATCCGATCCTGCGCCGAACTTCATTGAAAATCGGCAATAAATGGGGGATCTTTGATATGGCATGTAATTTTCTCCTTGTGTTCCTGGATTGTGTATGTAGCATGCTTTTGTACTGTAGTGAAGTGTATTTTTTTGATTATCAAGGTTTAAATTACAAATAATTGAAATTTAATTACCTTATTTTCCGGTGTATAAGGTGCACCAGACTATAAGGCACACCCCAATTAATGGTGTGTTTTCACCCTTTTTCCGTGCATAAGGCCCACCGGACTATGAGGCGCACCGTCATTGAATGACATGTTTAAAAAAAAAATCAATATATAAGACACACCACATCATAAGGCATATAAGGCGCAGTCATCTTTTGAAGAAAATGAAGGCTTTTGGGTGCGCCTTATATACCGGAAAATACGGTAATCATTTGTGCAATAGGAAAAAAAAATATATGCCTTCATATAACTGTGTATAACTGTGTATGACTTGTGACGAGACAAGCACTTAAGAAGCTCAAAGTCGAAAATAACATTTGTCATTAAACTGAGATTTGTTACGCTTTTGGTACTTCACAAATTATTTTATGGTAATCAAGATCAGAAGTATTTGTGTCCTCCTTAGGGGGAATTACCCGCCCACATTTGTCAGCGCCTGTATCATAATGAGTTTAATTAAAGCTTCATTTGATTAAATCCATTGCTGTGTTGCGGTGGTATCGTGAGGATGATTGATGACTGATGTCTCAACAAGAGCATTTGTCAAAAAAAATTGCCTGATTAAGCACTTCCTGATTAAGCAGACATTGATTACATTGATTATAATGGGAAATGTTTCGGTTTCGACCAAATATCACATGTACTCTTTGGCCTTCGTCTTTCAGCATGATTCTGACTTGATCTTGAATGAGCTGCCTTTTGTTTTAATCGCACACAAGCGCAGCCAGAATAGCCCTTGCTGTAATACGCCTCCCTGTCTCGATTCCATGAAAAAGAGATGCAAAACAACAAAAATGAGCTCTCCTGATGATTTTAATAATTCATCCTTGGCTCCGTTAAATGGATCGTGCAAGCCAACTGAAAATTGTACGTGTGCATTTGCTGAGAGATAATGTTAGCCAAAAATACAATCAGATAAAAAAAAAGGATTGATGTGCTAGTTTAAAAGAGAAAGCTCCTCCATGTTTGTGTTCTTGTGCGCATGTGCAAATGGGCATTAGTTTGACGACCGAGCGTGTTGGTTTCTCCTCGAAAGAGAGACGCATGAGGCTGAGTCTTGCTATTTCCATCTTTCTGCTCTCTTAAACACAAAACGGAACGAGATGGAAATGAGGGAGAACTCACGTGAACCCTCTTACCGACTGTCCCTCAGTGGAAAAACAGACGCATGATGATTAGCAGGAAATAAGATGGAACACATCGATCCAATTAACACTTGCTAGTGATGATGGGACTTTAATGGATGGAAATGTGACCGTAACATCAATTTGCAGAGCAAGATAGATGACGGCACGTGTAGTGAACAGGAGAGTGACCTAGTTTTGCTCTATGAACCCCTCCCTTCAAAAAAAAAGTCCCTGATGCCAATTTCAACAATCGACACAATTTGAACGACAGGACGCTCATGATAGGAGATGCAAAAATAAATAAAAACCAAATAAATAAATACATAAATGAATAAATAAATGAGCGAATGAATGAACAAAAATAAATAAATAGATAAAAAATACATAAAAATAAACAAAATTGATAAATAAATTCATACATACACAAATAAAGACACAAATAAAGACACATAAATAAAGAAATAAATATATATATATATATATAAATAAATGGATAGGTTGATAAATAAATACATAAATACAAAAATAAATAAATAAACGCACACATTAATAAACTAACAAATAAACAGATAAATACAGGAATAAATGGATAGATATGCTGATGGATAAATACATAAATAAATACACAAATAAATAAATACACCGATGAATAAACTAATAAATACATGTATGGATAGATAATAGATAAACACATACATAAATAAATATACAAATAAACAGATAAACAGATACACGAATAAATGAATGGATAGATATATAGATGGATAAATATATATGTACATAAATAAATACACAAATAAATAAATACACAAATTAATGAACTAATAAATAAATATATAGATAAATAAACATACGGATAGATGGCTAAATAAACACATATATAACTAAACAAATACACAAATAAACAGATAAATAAACACACATGAATAAACTAACAAATAAACAGATACATAAATAAGTAAATGGATAGATAGATAAATAAATACATAAATTACTAAATAGACAAACAGATAAATAAACAAACAAATAAATAAAGATGTTAGAAACCCATGCGACGCACCATAGAGGAAGTTGTGGTTGAAATGTGGCATTTTGAGCTCATTTCAACCACAACTTCCTCTTTGTTTTGTCGCGTGGGCTTGCGCTCCAACAGGAACCGATTTATTTACACGCCAGAGTGATTGTAATTATCCACGGGCACCCCAAGCCATAGGCGCTACCGATCCATGCGCACCAAATCCAGCAGACATTTAAACAGCTTCTTCCCCCAAGCCATTAACTCTTTGACCTCTTTCAACAGTAGCCAAAATGGAACTGTATAGTGACGACGATACTAGTGCAGCGTGTTCTACCGGAAACAAATTCCTTGTGTGTTCTACATACTTGGCAATAAAGATGATTCTGATTCTGATTCTGATTCTGATAAAACATGGGTGTCAAACTCAAGTCGCGGGGGCCTCATTTAGCCCGCCAGCTCATTTTATGCAAAAGCAAATCATGCCGTCGTCCATGAGTCTATACCAAAATTTAAAACTATCATCTAGCATGAAGTTACATTGAAATTTAAATTTTTTTTGAGAACCCCTTCCGTTGTAACTTGAACAAGTATTGAACACAATACTATCCTGGACTTTTCATTTCAAAATCAATCATCTATTATAATATGTTGAGACGATTAAAGCATTCATTTCAGTTGACTGTCATACCGACCCTCTGGGTGAACCCGTAGCTACAAAGTAGCCCGCATCCAAAATGAGTTTGACACCATTTGTATAAAAACATAACTTTTATTTGAAACATGATTGAGTGAAAATAACAGCTAATAGGTGAATTTCTTTCTGTCTCGCATTCCCTAATATGCATCGGAACACCACTCGGCATTGAATCGTCCATCTTTGTATGTACTGTAACATCCGCAGAGAGGCACGGCGTTGCAAAGACAATACGTCTTGCGGCTTTAATTAAACCTTGCGGCGTCCTGCTTCCATTTCCTATTTGAGTCATCATACATAATCTTTGAATAGACACCGTCGCAATCAAACGGTAGCGTCTTCGCCGATGAATATTTGATGACCTGGTGGGTAGTTTCAGCTCCAGTTGCGTTCTATAAATAGTTCAGGTGAAAGACAGATTGTGCTATTTTTGACGACCGGTGCTCCCCCGCGCCCCCTCTCGTTCCACCCCCGGGACCCCAGCACCCTTTCTGTCAAGCAGGCTTCCTCCCCACTGAGCCCCCTCTGTGTCTATTTATAGAATTGGCTATTTTCTCTCAGCAGGGTCTCAGCAATTGTGTGTGTTTGTGTGTGTTTGTGTGTGTGTGTGTGTGTGTGTGTGTGGGGTGGGGCTGGGACTGTATAAATTGGGGAAGGACAGCATGTGGGTAGGGGACACGGGGGTTGGCGTGGGGGAAAGAAAACACCATCTTTTTTTGTGTGTTCCAGGAAAAAAAGAAGAAAAATGTAATATTCTTGGTGTTTTTCTTTTCGTATTCCACTTCCATCGTTCTCTACACACACTCTAGATCAGAGGTGCTCAATACGTCGATCGCGATCGACCTATCGATCTCCAAGGTACTATTGGTAGATCGCGTGACATTTGTCATGAACTGACGGTATAGAAATACAGTTAGGTACAGTTGTTTTGGGTGAAAAAACCTCGACGTTAGCCAATCAGCCATGCCTTTGCTTGATTGGCACACCGGACAACCAATCATATGACATCTCATTATTAGGTACACTGTGCAAGTTAACAAGCTAGTCGTTAGTTACATCCTAATTTCCATTCGGTTTTATCCTCTTAAACGTAAGATAGGGTATAAAAACGAGCTGTACCAAGTCAGAAGAAAAAAAAAGTATCACTTTCACATGGAATGGGAGTGGGACTTTTTTTTCCACTATGACATTTTCCAAGTGCGTTTGTCTCGTCTGCCAGTTATCGGCGTGAACTCAGGTCTGGGCAAAAATTATGTTGTGCTACATATGCGGTTATACATCAATATAAGTTGCAAGAATCGTCAATATATTTCTTCATAAATATCATGGGTAGATCATTTCGACTTGGTCATTTCAAAAGTAGCTCCCGTGTTGAAAAAGTGTGAGCACCCCTGCTCTAGATCCTCCGCCACAGAGGTCCACCCCTCAGTCTAGTCTGCAATTAGTAGGCACAGTCATTGGAAGAAGGGTTCGGTGAATGAGCATATGGAACTGGTGGGGTTCGGTGCCTCCAACAAGATTAAGAACCACTGCTCTAGTGTATTTATTATCTGAGACGTAAGCGCACTTGGGATGCTGTACGCTGCTCTCTCGGAATGTTTGAGAGTCGGATACACTCTTGATAGATACTTCCCGGCCCATCCCCCTTTCCTGCCCTTCACTCTTCCCATCTGAATCCAACCAACTTGGAACTCCTTCCTCACTTCCGTCTCGCCCTTTCAGGGCTTTCATTTCTTACATTGCGCAGCCTTCCATCCTCTGCGGCTTCCTTTCTTCATGCCTCGTTCTCATTTCTCCCGCTTGTCTCGCCGTAGTCTGCCGCAACTCTGCCCATGCTTCCTTCCATTAAGATTGCTTTCCTTCCTTCCTTCCTTCCTTCCTTCCTTCCTTCCTTCCTTCCTTCCTTCCTTCCTTCAAGATTGCTTTCCTCCTTCCTTCCTTTGTGGCAGCGACGCCACCAGTGTCCCCTGACATGAAAACAAGGCTGGCTGTCATGGCAACCGGCTGTAATCCAAGTAACAAGGCGGTGTTTATTTTTAGACGCCGAGCCTTCAACTTGATGTTCAACAGGTTCATGGCGACGAGCGTGGCGGAGATGTCCGTGACTGCGTCCCGGTGTTCATTTCAATGCGTCACAAACATTTTATGGATGCAAGGATTCAAATTGTTGTCATAAATGGGATTGGGGTTGTATTATGATTAAATGTTCTTTGCGACAGACATTTCGGTGTAGAATAATGCAATGACACACGCAGTCCTGCTTTCGGGAGCTGGTAGTCATTAGAGGGAGAATAATCATACTTATTCATCTGCGGTTGCGGCGTGAATAATAATTTCAAGGAAGCGCAATGTACACTTTGCCGTGGCGCTCTCAGCAGTACTTTGTAAATTTAAATAGATGAGGCCATTGATTATGGCTTATCACACTGACTATGATGACCTTTTATCACATTTCTTGTGTTCGAATTAAATTCTTGTTTCTTTCCTGGTTCGGTGTTCAAAGAAGTTCAGTGATAAAAATATCAGTAACGACGATAGATGGTGAACAAAAAACTACTTTATTCTAGTGAGACAGAAAAAGCACTCTCTCGTCTAGGTAGAAGCGAAGACATGAGCACACGGACAAAGATAGGAAACAAAGAGAGCGAGCTCCCGCTCTGACAAGTTTTTGAATGTCCACAGCAGCGATCTGTTGTCCAATCAGCTACGGACAACTCAGTGTTGGGAGGGTCTTAGATTGAAGTTGGAGCCGTTGCTTCTTTGCAACGACTATTGAACTAATAAGATTGATAATGCTATTAGACTGAAATTAAACGTTGCAATAATCAGAATGTGTTCTAAGCTAAACATGAAATAACATAATATGTTTACTAATGTGCATAAAACACTCTATCATCTTGTTTTTCTAATTGTTTCAAAATAGCTCGATTCATTTTGTGTCGCGTGTTACTGAAAATCGGTCTGATGGGATACCAAACATCATTTGACCTTCCATTCCACGACACCATCAATACTCAAATCAACCTTCTGCCTCATTAAAATTAGTTGGACACATGCGAAGAAGTTTTTTTTTGATCCTACTCTTTTTCTAAGACATTTTGAAAAGATGTTGGATGGTCTGTTCCAGTTCAAGTAAAACAAGTTTGGGTTGAGGTCAGGGTTCAGTGCGAGTTCCTCCCCCCTATAACTCTTGCTTTGAGGATGACGTTGTCTTTACATTCCCACAGAAGTCCTCTCCGTAGCATGTTTCTAGCTTTGCATTATGATGTCAAATGCTCATCCTATTTGTGAGGGGACCTCTGACCCCTATCCCAAAATGCTGCCATTTTGTCCTGTCACCTTGTTCCCTTCGTTAAAGTTAAAAGTGCCATCTGTCGGCGCTCGGTGCGCGGCAGAGTGGCAGGTGCTCTTAAATGCGCCAACCCCCTGGTGTGAGCAGATTGGAGCGTCTCGTTCTGAATATGCCATGAACGCGGCGGATATTTACTTGCAGAGTATATTTAAAAATAAATAGTCGCACGCGTACTCCTACCCCCCGTCCAATGAGGTAGACGAGGGACAGGACCGCCTGCGCTGCCACAGGAGCTGTTGCTAAGGGTGGCCGCACCCTTATAATAATAATTATACATTTCATTTATAAGCGCCTTTCAAAACTCTCAAGGTCACGTGGAATTAAACGACCTTGTGAACTTAAAAGCCTCAGTGAAGGTGAAAAGGGTAGTTTTTGCAAGTTTGCAGTCTAATTTAAGCAACAGGTTGTCCCATACCTGCCTACTACCTGAAGGCGGCTGGGATAGGCTCTTGCACCCCCCCCCCTCCCTGCCCCGACGACCCTTGTGGGGATAATGCGGATTGGAAAATGGATGCATGAATGTATGAATTTGAAGTTGATAGCCAACATGGTTATATTTTGCATGTTTCTTCCTTTTTTTTACATTCAGGTCAATGGCGAGGATGAGCAGAAGCGTTATGATGAAGGCCAAGCCCGCTACCTCTTCAATAAAGCCAAGCGACTTGCAGAGAAGGAGACCAACCAGTGACCCGCCGGCCTCAACACTTTTCCTTATCCCTCTGTTCCAATTGTAGCCTCCTCAACCTTGACCTGTTTCATGCACCAAAGCGGTAATAACATTATATGCAGGTTAAATTAATGAGAGAAATATTTTAATTTTTGTGACAGACAGCTACTGACTAGATTAGAAGCTTTTCCAAGGACTCCATGAAGTATACCGGGTAAGAGTGCGACCAAAAACCAAAAACAAAAAAACAAACAAATAAATGATCCGAATGGGAGTCTGAGTCTTCCTCCTTGTGCGGGCACAAAATGATTTGTCATTCAAGGTTATTATTGTCTCTGTCCCTCAAGTCCCTCCAGCACAGAATGTAGGCTTTTCTTTCCCCTCCATGAAAATTAAGTTAGACCCGAGCTTCCATGAGGTGGTTTCGGTCTATTTTTAACCCAAGTGAGGTTGAAGCATTTTGAGGGGACAAAAGGACACACTCCAATTCAGAAAAAAAACAAAACATTTTTTTTAAGAAATGAAGAAATGTAATTTTTTTTTTACCCTGAATATGCAAGCATGAACTGTCATTTTAATTTATACCACAAACATATCTTAGTTGCACTTACACTGGGTCTTATAAATGCCCTGCATTACAACGTTAGCACCTTTGATTAGCATTATTATTAGCATTACTATGACAAGCTTAATCTTGATAAAGTCGATAGTGCTGGATCAGGTTTGTTCTAAATTACTTAGCTGCCGTCTTATACCAAAACTGTCATAGTCATAAAAGTGTTCGCGCTCATGAACAATGTTGGGTTGCATTTTTTAAGACAGTGCAGGTGCTCTTGAGAATAAAAAAGCTGCTGCATCTTGATTTTCACACCTACTTAAGTATGTATGGTTGGGATTTTGGATTTAAGAGCAAGCACGAGTCTTAAAATGCAAAATATAGCTATATTTGTAATTTATATTTGTAGCTTTGTAAAATGCACTCAGTAGAAGTCATTTGAAGTGATTTTACAAATTATGGACAGGAACTTGGTGTTGATTGTCCTTTAAATAAATAAATATATGAATGCCTAAATAAATAAATAGATACATATGTAAATACATAAATACATCCATAAATGAGTGAACATTTAAAAACAATAAATACAATTTTGAAACAATAAATACATGTAAACAAATAAATAAATAAATGGGAGTGCAGACACAAATGCCTAAAAAAAGGACCCATGGAGCCCACAGCAATCATCCACATCCAATATTTCACAGCATTTATGAGTTTTGTATTTTGTTCCCCCCACGAGGCAACACCCTTATCCTACCCTCTTTATGATGATGTAAATAGTGCATCTTAAACTCACAGTCCTTTTTTTATGTGTAATTTTCAAATTATGTCTAGGCTACCAATTTAAATTAACCTTTTAATTTTTTTATAATTTTTTTCGCATCATTGAAATATCGATATTGTAGCATTTTCACACGCAGACATTTTCTATTAACGCTCCAAACTTCTGTTTTGTTGGCCTACTTTGAGGCAAACGCCGCAAATACGTATATGCAGATTGTGTTGATTTTTTTGGGGGGAGTCCAATTACAGTTTGAGATGAAACCTCAGGGGAGCACGGCGCAGCTTTTATTGACTGGATCACATAAGCTCTTGGGAAATAGCCCTACTCTTGTTCCCACCCCCTCCTCCGAAATCCCCTCTTATTATTTTACAATGAAGGGGAGTCTTTTTTTTTGTGATACACCTCCCAGGATGTGCAGCTGTCAGGTGTAGTTATGAGCAGGTGCATCCTGCACAGACAGAACATGGTCTGTGTTCCAGGCAGCTCTCGTCTCATGCGGGGTCTTCTTTGTTTTTTCATTGGCAACAATGTGAGCCCAGAGGGGAGAACGCAATTCTGCAGGCAGCCTCCATGGGAGAAGTCTTATGTAACCACTCGTATAATGTCAATGAAAACTGCTCATTTTAAAAGAGCGTGAATAACGCGATGCTGAGCGATTCATGCTCTTGTGTGGTCCAGTGTAGTCATAAAATTAGGGACACCTAAACCAATGTCTGCGATGACAACTGTCAGGGAGGTAGTGTGAGGATGTTTTTGTCACTGTTGCGATGTTTCCATCCTCTTACATGTCACAAATATTGAACAATATGAATGTATTTGTAGTTTGCATCATGCTGAGAGCTGTTTGTAATCTTTTGACTGTCACACATTTAGAGATAAATGCCATTGACGAAAAATGTGAAAGTGACAATTTAAGGATGGCACAAAACTGCTGAACAAGAAACATACTTGAAATGCTTTTTTCACATTTTCCTCCAAAAATCACCATACTCAAAATACTTATACAGTAAAGTCTCGTTATATCGATATCGGATATATCGATAGTCCCGGTTATATCGATACTATTTCTATGCACGCACGGAGAAAATTACATGCAAACAGGGTCGGATATATCGATAGTCCCGGTTATATCGATATTTTTTCGGACTCCCTTGAATATCGATATAACGAGACTTTACTGTATTTTGACTGTGGTGTGCTGTTATATTTGTCCTACATATAATTTCAAATGCAACAACAATTGTTGGGAATTGTTGTTGCAGTATAGTTCAGTATAGAAAACCCAAGGCATGCTTGCCATCAACCAAGGCATGCTTACCATCAGCATCTTCACAATGTATACATAGTATTTTATATGTGCTATGTTTGAATCATTCCAGACTGAAAAAAGTGAAGTGTGATTTACTACAAGTCCACTAGAGGCTATCATTAGCCATGCAATAACTGACCAACCTTTCTTAATGATGTCCAACTTTTCTTGAAAATTCCATCTTGAAAATGGCTTTCAATCTGCAACCAAATCCATTTTTTTCATCTCCTTCAGCCATTGTGGTTTGACAAAACTGCTATTAAATCAACACAATATATTTGCTTTGCTCGTTGCAAATACAGTGTGCTAGCTCTTGCCAGTGTGCTCTTGTCACTAGCGCCTTGTGACGAGAGCAGTTTTCGCAGACTATGATTGGCTAACCATTAGCCAATCATAGTCTGCAAAAACTGATTTCATCACTAATGACTAGCCAATCATAGTTTGCAAACATCCTGACATTGACCAATGCCTTCAAAAAGGCCTTGGTACCCCTTTTGGGTTGCCAACTCAAAATCTGAATGGCTAAAGTTTAGTTTGATCGACACATTTGATGCGACAGAACTGATTGGGACGGCGTCCTGGTAGATTTCTGACCCTGGTAACAAATGATGGCTGAAATGTGATTGGCTACATGCTTAAATACGAAAACACATATCTAGAAGCAGCGCAAGAGGGGAGAAGCAATGAAAGGACGCTGGAAGACAATTTGGAATTATTTAAGAAACAATATGGACATAATCAGTCTGTGATTCAGATATTTTTAGGCAAGCAGAGAAGGCTTTGCAGGCCTTGATGGTCTGCCACTGGTATATACTGTATACACTTATTACTACTTTTTTGCAGGTGGGGCATCCTCCCAGTATTTCACGGTATGTCACATGTATTATATTTACATATTTGTGAAAGACATTTTGAGGATGTACTTTTATTTTATTTTTGTGGGGGCGGGGCCAGCCGCACATCCCGAATTTGAGGGCTCACCCCAGAGGGCTGTAGTTCGAAGCCCCCCGCCCCCCTCTCCTCCACGAATGATTTTTCTCAATCCCGTTGCAATTGATGTAACTCCCCCTCCCACCGCCCCCGCCACTGAGCGCCTTGCCTGGATCGCGCACTCGCCTCTGTGGGGTGACGGGAGCGCGCGCGCGACCAGCCAGCGGCAACTGAAGCGCCGCCGAGCGACCGAGCTGTGTGGCGAGGATGATGCATCTTTTACTTGCCTTTCCCACCACCCGGGCACTCCCGGTGCATCGCTATCGGCCTTCCTGGAAGGGCGATTCAGATCATTTAATCGATACTCGACGATCATCTTTCCCCTGACGGTCTCTCTGTCGCTCGGGAAGACAAAGAGGAGTCCGAGGGAGGTGAAGTGTGTTCACACCCCCAACCCACCCTCTGGAGCTCCTCTGTCGTCTTTAGAGCTGCCAAGACCCTTTTTGCTTACTTTGGGTTGTTGGACGGATGACGAGAAGCCACTTTTTGTGAGAATATGAACTACCCCGCGTGGAGGATGTGAGCGGCTGAAAGGACGCCCTGATAGTGTCGTCAAAAGGTAAGAAACAAACCCCACCACAAGTCGGTTATGTGATGATGATAAGATAGTAGTATCGATTTTATCGATAAATTGACTATACTGTATATGTACAGAAGGTTCCAGCCCTAACAGGTGGTGTCCTGCGTCCGACGTGAAGACACGCGAACAAACGCAGCATTCCGGCATGTGCTGAGCTAATCTGACCTATTTGTCTGATTGCATTCAAATCGATTTTTTTTCCTGGTTGCCAAATGAAAAATGACCTAGTTGAGAGGTGAAATAACACACCGATCTCACGCCGTCGACGCCACATCAGCATGTGCAACCACACTGGGTCCAGGGGTGATAGACGATCTGATAAATGTGCTGAAAAGACTCGATTTCAAGCAAATAAATCAGAAATGACTTCTTATTTGGAAGCTGCTATCTTAACAGGAAATGTGCTCTCATCTACAGATGTCACAACCGTGGTTTCAAATGTTTCATTTTGAGGTGTGACGTAAGAGCGAAACTCAGCTTGCAAGCTTATATATCTGCACACCGCTATAACTTTTTTATTTGGATACTGACAGCTTTCACGATAATGGTAACACATTTTCTTTCAACGTATGCAAATATGAAAACACTGCACCGCACTTGACATCTACCTCTTTTTAACATCACACATCACGTGCTCATTTTTGAACCAGGTGTTTTTTGAGATAGTCACTCAATGTTGCTAACTTTTCCAACCCACATTTTTTTAAATGGTGTTCCCAGAGACTTTTACAGCCTTTTGGACTTACTCCAGAGAGGATGTTCACTCACGTCACACAGCAATGTGCAAATAAATCTTTCTTGTACAATGCTATGTATAAATTAAACACGCTCCCTTCTTCCCTGTCACCCCAAAAAGTAAACACCCATAAAGATTCACGCATTGCTTTACTTTTAGAATTAGTCATTCACCATGGCAACAAATTATTCATTGCCAATTTGTGTAACAGATTTGTGCATGTGGCACATGCAGCAGACACATTCCTCCCCAAAACAAACACCCCCTGCCCCACATTCACACACCAAATGTTATATGTGCAGTTTGTTGGAAATTAATGCAGGTAATAGTGTTAGCTAACGCTAATCGATCCTTCCGATGCAGCTCTGCTTACCTTTCGGCTTTGATATGATCGGGCTTCGGTGCAATCTAGCGGCGGATGTTTAGAAATTCAGTATATGGGGTGGTTCTTTGTGAAATTAGTGCCTCCTGTGTGACTCTCACATCAAAACTTGCTAGCAGCACAATGGCGTGATCGAGATTTGTATTCCCGATGAATGCTCATTGAAATTCCGTGTCTCTGTCACGTGAACAATCACGCGATTCCAGGTCATTTACACCTGCCGAGTGATGCAATGTTACTTCCTCCGCATTTAATTTTCTCGGTGAGCGAGTCCGTAAATAGGAGTGTTATGCTGTCGCTATGAAAATGTAAACGTGTCAGAAACCGTTAGCGGCAAACATTCATGTCAACGCAGAGGCCATTACGTGTGCAACGGCGCGGATATCTCGTGGAGATCACGTGACAGGGGTGCCTCCATCGCCAACCTCAGCGTTTCACGGGGCATGTCTGACATTTTGAGCGTCACACGTTTTGCTCCTGTTATTTTGGGCGCACGCTGTGCTTTCCGTGGCTTGAGCGCACAACATGAAGGCCCCGTTTTCGCTCGCAGTGAGTTGGTTGTCGTCGCTGTTTGTTACCTGCACTGGAAGGGCTCATTTTGCTTTGAGTAACACTTTGGTCAACTACGAATGTTAAACAAACATACAGTTTTCTTTGTTCATACATATTAACAGCATTTTGGGACATTTAAAATAAGCCAAACTTTCACTCTCACCAACGAATATATGTGACAAGTACAGTGATACATTGGCTTACAAACTTAATTGGTTCACAGAAAGTGTGTGTCAGGCGAAAAGTGTATTCCAAACATTAATTTCCCATAGGAAACCATTAAAATGAGAATAATCCGTTCCCAGGTCCCCATAAAACATAATTTCCTACTAAATAAGCCTTAAAACTACACAAAATATACCTTATTTTATGTATAATAAATGTGCTATGGTATTGTAATAAAAATAAAATAAACTGTACTGTATAGTAAAGTCGTTTTATTTACCTTTGTGATGGTCGTTGATGGCTTGATAGAATGTAGTGGGGGGATGTGTGAGTCACATTCCATAAGGACTGTAGGAAGGAGAGTTAGCCTATCTTATGCCAAGGGACGGACTTCTCTTCCTGTGTTCTGGTTAGGCATCTTTTTCCAAAAAAGGCCGGTTTCATCAGCATGAAACACTTGATGACGAACGTCGCCTTCTTCTTCCACCATCTTGAGGAATGATTCCTTGTAAGCTTTGGCAGCTTTAACGTCAGAAATGGCTGCCAAATTACACTATGAATCCCTGAACGACGCTTAAAGTTCTCGAACCATCCGTGGCTATCCTTGAAATCATCAATGGATGACGAACTTCCAGGTAGCCTTTTGATGATATCCGAGTGAAGTTGCCGATCCTTCTCGCCGATAATTTTACCCAGTTCCTCATCAATTGTGTTCTGTTTAGCTGGATTGATATCTTTTTGCATAAAGTGTCTCAAGGAGCTCTGGGTTGTACATCTTGGAAGTTGTGATATTGTAACAGCAACAGATGCAGGGAGACACACTAGAAACGTCATTAATAGCTGGTTCCCATGCTTGTTTTTTCTCTTCAAATTGTACCGATGGCTTGTGCGGGTTATTTGTGGAGCCTGATTGATGGGGTATTTTAACCTTGCAGTCTACATTCTGCCTTTGAACTATCAATAAAGTTAAAAGGAATCCAAATTTCACTGTTTCCTATCCATTTTCTCACCTTTTCACTTTTGTTTTTTCTTTGTAGTGCTTTCAAGTTCAGAGTGTCCCCCGCCTAGTGGCTGAAGACAGCTGGGATAGGCTCTATTGCGCCTGCAATCCTTGTCATTATAACTGGATGAGAAAATGGATGAAATAGATATAAATACAATGACATTCAACCCACATATTTGTAAAGTTTCAGAATCTACCCGCATGCGTGTTATTATATTTCACGACTAAAGAAATGTTTCACACCGTACGTGTATTTTTGTGACCATGTTGTCAGGGGTAATGGAAAAAAATGCTTCGGTGGTAATTATGGCAACGAAAAACAAAAAAAATAACTAAACACAAGCAGCACTCTCCTGTTTCCTGTGATCACACGGTGCAATATTGTTTTATTGAAAAGGCAAATACACAAAACCAAACATGACTCAAGAGTGGGAAGCCCTTTAATCCAAATGACGAGATGACATCATGGAGAAATACACACCGTAAATGGCAAACCTTTGCCCCGGGGGGAGACTCAGGCCAGTGTCCCCAGATGCTAAAGAGAGAATATAATTAAGTTAATGATTATCCCCGCTGCCTTACTTTACTCCACAGGTGTCAAAGTCAAGGCCCGCGGGCCAAATCCGGCCCGCCACATCATTTTTTTCGGCCGGCGAAAGCAAATCAAACTTGTTAAATTCCATGATGATTGCTAAAATCTGAGCCAAAATTTCATATTTTTGGATGTCAACCACAATAAGTCATTATTCTTGACTTCAGATTTGAAAACGAGTTATTCATTAATTTGCTGTGTGCTCTATATGTCATATTTGAAGGGATTTAAACATTCTAATGGGTTCCCCAAATTCATAACGGCCCTCGAGAGGAAAACATAACTACAATGTGGCCCGCAGCAAAAATGACTTTGACACCCCTGCTTTACTCCTTCCTTGCTTCCTTGCTTATTACGTTACTACATATACTTAATCATTATCCTCATTTAGCAGTTGAAATTAAGCTATGTGGTTTTTGAACGATGTGTTGTAAGCAAGTCACTTGTGTACAGGAAAAGATGTTTTGACCCTCAAAAGGCTAATCTGGTTGCTATATGCAAATCCTAATGGCACTTAATCGCTGCCTAAATTCAGGCCATGGGTGCAATATGATCACATAAGGTGGCATTGGGAGGCAAATTGAATCATTAAATCTTCATTATTGAGACGGTAAAATGCCATTTTATGCAAACTGTAAGGAACCTTAGTTGCAGAACCCCCCCCCCCCCCCCCCCTCAAGGAAATCATGCCCCTCGGCCCCTCTTAGTCTTTTTGTGGGACAGCGGGTTAACAAGCAGGTCCTGCATACGCTTGGTTCTGCATGAAGGCACTTCTGCTGGACTCTGATAACAAGCTAATGAGCATCAGATTGATTATGCGGTGACTTCGGAGGGCCGACCTTATCTCTTCCCCTGTGAAGGAGAGGTTTTGTGTGTGTGTGTGTGTGTGTGTGTGTGTGTGTGTGGAGGGGGGTACCTACAATCTTATTCTTCTTATAAGGTATTTGAGTGTCATTGTAGTACATTCAAATACTTGAGAACCATTACTTCACATGTGTCAAAGTCAAGGCCCGCGGGCCAAATCCGGCCCGCCACATCTTTTTTTTCGGCCCGCGAAAGCAAATCAAACTTGTTAAATTCCATGATGATTGCTAAAATCTGAGCCAAAATTTCATATTTTTGGATGTCAACCACAATAAAAGTCATTATTCTTGACTTCAGATTTGAAAACGAGTTATTCATAAAGGTATTCTGATTCTGATTCTGATTCTGATTCATTAATTTGCTGTGTGCTCTATATGTAATATTTGAAGGGATTTAAACATTCTAATGGGTTCCCCAAATTCATAACGGCCCTCGAGAGGAAACCATAACTACAATGTGGCCCGCGGCAAAAAATGACTTTGACACCCCTGCATTACTTCAACAGCCACACACAACAGCCTACTTCTTTCTTTCCTTTCCTCTTACTTTCATGACTTTGCTGCTTTGAAATTTAAATTTCTCCACTGCGAGATAATGAGAAGAACAACTTTGATCCAAACAGGAGTCTTTGGACATTTTGATACGTTTGTTGCGCTTGTAAAATATATATATTTTTTCATTTGGTTCGAGCAGTGGAATAGCAGCTCGCTCTTACAAGCACCTGGAGACCCCTGGATCAAAGATGGATTTTTTTCACCACCCCTGCTTTATTTGATGTCTGAATGCTTTGCGATTGTATTTTAACGCAATGTGCGGGTTTGCTTTCAGCGTCTCCATTGCGAACATTGGTCCACTGCCTTTTTTGTCAAATCCTTGTTTTGTCAGAACTGTACAATTGTATGTTGGTTTTGAGTCTCAGAAGAGCTTTTCAGCAAGGGGAAATATTTTCATGAACTTGATCCTGCGTGATCCAGCTGTGGTTTGTTTGTTTTGCTTTCAAAGGCCACGGATGCGTTTTGAAGTGACAATAACATCATTTCAAGGTGTTGAGCTGTGCTCTCACATTTTCTGCATGACGTTGGTGATGATTATGGAAATCAGATGAGCTAGACATTCGGAATCCATGAAAAAATAGTGTCTAAAAAAGTGTAAACACATTTTTCTTGTGCCCTTTGTCTGCTACCCAATGCCCCACATTTTTTAAAAACCACATTAGTTGGTTACTGCTCGATCACAGGTGTCAAAGTCAAGGCCCGGGGGTCAAATCTGGCCCTCTGCATTATTTTATTCGGCCTGCGAAAGCAAATCAAGAATGTCAAGTGTCATGACGCTTGCTAAAGTCCGAACCAAAATTTCAAATTGTCCCATGTAAACAAACAAAACAATAACAGTCATTATTCTTGACTTAAGATTTGAATACTAGTTATTTATTAATTTGTTGTGCGCTATATATGTAATATGTGGAGGGGATGAAGCATTCAGCTGGGAAGATGGCTTCCCCAAATTCATCACTGCCCCCGAGAGGAAACCGCAACTACAATGTGGCCCGCGACAAAAAAATAATGATTTTGATACCCTTGAGCTAGATGGTTAAGATTATTTTTTTAAAATAAGGCTCAGTGAGTTTTGCCTCTCAAATTGTGCAAAATAATATGCGCTCACAATTTGTCGTCCGCGTTAGAAAATTAATTTGGTCATTCTGGAAGATGATTCAACAGGAATTACCCACTGTGTACATTCATTCATTCATTCATTCATTCATTCATTCATTCATTCGGTTATTTGTGTGTGCTATTTAATGATCATTGATACAGACAACCATTTACACTCACTGTCACCGGGTGGGAACTGAACCCACACTGCTCGCCTCCACTTCTGCAAGCACTAGTTCTGGTGGTGATAATGATGATGATGATGATGATGATGATGATGATGATGATGATGATGAAGTCATTGTCGGTGTCCCCTCTCAGTGATGCTGCCCACAGCCCGCAGCGCAAGAGTGTTTGGATACACCAAAAAGACAGAAAATGAATGTGACAACATGCCCTGGCTGGATGGCAAGCATTTCTCACCCGGCAGCGGGTAGAAAAACATCATTCGATCTCTTCTGGTGCTTTGGCTCATGCTGCTTGGTAAACGGTGCTGTAAAAGTCCACTCTGACCAGCAGTAATATTTACAGTGGTGTGCATCATCTTTTATAGCTTGTTGTGACAACGTTTTTAAATCCCGTTTTGCCGTGCCCCGTTCACGCCTGTGCCTCACACATATTTTTTGGATTATTGCTTAAATATTTAAAATCACATTTTCTGTGTAGCTCTTACTCTTGTTTCTATTTATAACTGTATTTTATTTCTTGTATTCTATTTGCGATTGTATTTTATTTATTATACTACCCATGCTTGTCTGTGACTGTGTCCTTGAGAGCTTTGAAATGTGCTTAAAATGAAATTTAGTATTATTATTATTATTATTATTATTATTATTATTGTTATTATACATATCTGCGATTTAGCTGCGGACTAAGTGAAAATATGCTCAGTTTGCAGTGATGTGAACACAGGCAAATATGAATATTTTATTTTATTTTTTCCAGTTATTTATTTCGTTATTTATTATTTACTTAGCTATTTCTACTAACAATATTGTTATGTGTACAATAAACTTATTGTGGATGTTTGTCAGTTTATGTTTAAAGGACAACCGACGTCTCCGGACAAGTTGTGTCCATAATTTGTAAAATGGCTTCAAATGACTTCTACTGAGCGTAT
This sequence comes from Hippocampus bargibanti, assembly GCF_051943395.1. Lineage (NCBI taxonomy): Eukaryota > Metazoa > Chordata > Actinopteri > Syngnathiformes > Syngnathidae > Hippocampus > Hippocampus bargibanti. The sequence goes on from NC_142734.1 coordinate 29,819,058, forward strand.
TTTACAAAGATTCCACCGCATATAGCTATATTTTACGTTTTAAGACTCGCGCTGAACATTCAGGAAGTCTTGTTTTTGAGTTGGTGACGAGTCCGTACGTGACGTCACTAAAGGACCCGCCTTGACCGTAAAAAAGACGCATGGTAGCAGTCCTTCCATCACATCAATGTATTTTGCTGTACTTGTTTGGTCTGGGGACCTCATGTTGCACCCAAAAGCCGCCAGAAGAGGGCATCCAAGCGCCATATAAGGAATTTATCAGCCTGTGTAAACGGAGGTGGCCACAGGAGGTCGCCATTTTGTGCCTCTTTTTTTGGCTGAGAGATTTTCCCCCAATGTTGCCTCAAAATGGCACAAATAAATTGTTTACTCGATTGCAAACATGTATGCTTTCCTCTTCAGAGTTATTTGAATCATATTCATAACTGGATGTGTAACAAGAAAGCATATTCTCCGAATCTGAAGCCATTGTTTTGACTCTCCAGCAATGCGAGACGTCTTGGCGTGACGTCACGAACTGGGTGCGGGACTTTCTGAAAATGCCCAATTCGCAGCTCAATTTTGTGCAGATTTTGGACACTTTAAGTCATTTTTATTGGTGTTTTGCATTTGACTAAAATATCATACTGCGTGTTTTGGGTTTTCGATGCTATGCAACGTTTTTCTGGTGTCAGTTAAAAAACAAAAAAGTGACGTCGGTTGTCCTTTAAGGCTTATATAGACGTATGTTGAAGGCTCTATAAAGATATGTACAACTGGAGCGAATACTACATATGTTATTGCAAAAATGTTCGTATGTACCGTTGTTCATAACTCGAATGTTTGTAATTAGGGGAGCGTCTGTATACGTCATAGATCACATCAGTTGTGTGAAAAAAAGGGCTTCATTGATTTCTAATATCCTGGCATTTTCGTAGGGGTGTGCGGACTTTTTAAATCCACCGCAATATTGGCAGCTTAATTCTTGGATGTTGCTCGTGTCTCTCTGTTTCCGAATAGCCTTGCTGACTGATCGCTGTTTCCGCTTGGACGCCCCAACGAATTACTTTCGGTATTAACTGTAATAAAGTGTGATGATTCGCGTAATTAGTTGACCGGGAGGTGCGGAGGGATTACGCCTGATGAAGGATTATTTCCAATTGGACCGACTAATACCGTTTGATGACATTGCTGACCCCCCACCCCCTCTGTTTCCGATTCCCAGGCAACCAACCAGCCCAGATCCATCCACCCCCCGTCCCACGCCCGCCGCCGCTGTGGCGCTTCCCATGGAGATCGCACGCCCGCCCATGTAGGATGCCTGCCACGACCGACGCCCTGCATCCCCTCCTGCCCGCCGCCGCCGCCGCCTCTTCATCCTCGGATTTCGCCAACACATCATTGCGGCCTCCGAAGCTGTGCCCCGCCCGTCTCCAACATGGCGGATGACGTCATCAACGCCAACACGTTGGCGTGGCTGGTCTGCTCGGGAGTGTCCATCCTGGCTAACACGTGGAGCATTCTTAGCGTCAGCGCCAAGCAGAAAAAATGGAAACCGCTGGAGTTCCTCATCTGCACCCTGGCTGGAACGCACATCCTTAACATGGCCATCCCCGTCACCATGTATTGCGTCATCACGTTGCGCCGCCGGCACTCTAACTACGAGTGGAATGAGGGATTGTGTAAAGTGTTTGTGTCCACCTTCTACACGCTCACCCTGGTCACCTGCTTCTCCGTCACATCACTTTCTTACCACCGTATGTGGATGGTACGCTGGCCTGTCAACTACAGGTGAGTTGCCTTTTGTTTATTTATTTATTTAGTCTCGCGAAAAAAAAATTAAAACTTGGGCGCGAATGGCGGAATCCATTCCTGAACAAATTATGTTCTCAGATGGGTTTCACAGTCTGTATTAAGTGACGCTTCTCTCCAGCCAAGGCTTCTGTTTGAGCTCACACCATGTAAGAAATATTCCACAAGGAGCATCTGCCAGCTCTGGCTTTGAGCTACATTTGGCTCCAAATCACCAGCGATATTAGCTAAGTGACACTTCATCATAAAAAATTCCCGTGAGGAGACAGCAGGATTTTGCGCTAACACAATTTGGCCTCGCAAGACATCTGCGTTTCACACATAAGACGCTTGCTTTGCAATAAGATTTGGTTGCTATTTTTATCTTGGAGATGTGATGATTTAAAAAACTATTTCACATTGAAGTTACAGCTTTCTCTTGGCGGCCATAATGAATTTGGGGAAACCATTAGAATATTTAATCTCCTCCTCATATTAAATACTGAGCGAATGCAAATTAATGAATAACTAGTTTTCAAATCTGAAGTCAAACAATGACTGTTATTGTGGTTTACGTATGACAAATGGTTCAGACTTTAGCATCATGGAATTTCACAATTTTGATTTGGTTTGGGGGGCCGAATAAAATGATGCGGCAGGCCGGGATTTGGCCCCCGGGCTTGACTTTGACACCAGTGATGTACGTGATGGGTTCACTCTGAATATCCCAGCGATGTGTGTATTTCCTCAATCACAGCATATCCGTTCATTTGCTAAAAGCTGGAGGCCATTTATAGAGCATTTAGGTGTCGACAGATACAAGATGTTAGCAACATTCCTCTCGACTTCAGTGTCAATTTTTGAAAGTGCTCATTTTTAAGCCACTGGGCCTTTGACAACATGTTTATTTTTCAGGGTTTACAATGTACATCTGTATTGTCAAATATACCGATTGCCTTATTCGGTAAAAAGAGAAACCAAATCTACACCACTGCGAAACACATTAAAAATGAAACATTGTACAGTTATTTATAAATTGCTGAATTTTAATCACAATAGGATATTAAAGCCAACATAATAACAACCTAGTGTACTGTAAACTAAATTTAACACATTTGTCACATTCCCTAAAGGCTTTCTTCTTCTTCTCCTTTTTCTTCTTTTTCTTCTTCTTCTTCTTCTTCTTCTTCTTCTTCTTCTTCTTCTTCTTCTTCTTCTTCTTCTTCTTCTTACAATTATTATTATTATTATTATTATTATTATTATTATTATTATTATTATTCTCTTGGTTATTCTCCTCACCAGTTCCTTGAAGTATCCATTTAGTACTTATCACAACAGAATTGTGTGGTAAAAACATTGCACGGTGGAAAGGTTTTTCATTCCAATGGCTCCACATTTGCCCTGCTGTGCTAGCATAGCTGCCTCGTCTCTGACATTAACATACACTGAAAGCCTGAATAATGAATTGCAACCTTGTCGTCAGGCTGCTGCTCGCTCGCGGCGCTCATTCACTCCGATAGATTCAAGCCACTTCGTGATGCGTTCTCACCGCTAACGGAACTTTAGGCGTGTTGAGGAAAGTGATAGTATTTTTCATTTTATGATGATTATTATTTTTTTACTCACAATGAGAACAAACAAGACCTCCTTGTTTTTTACAAAGCTGCAGAAGTGATTGCTGCCATTCATTTCTGCGACCATGTATATGAATAATCCTTTAAAATGAATTAAGACATGGAAACAACAATATTTTTGTTTAATGCTTCTCTTTCAGAGTTTTCTAGCAAGTGCAAATAACAGACCAGGGGACGTTTATTCCCTTTCGCGGAAAGAATTTTATGATTTCTCAACTAATGCGGCACATGTATACCCGCAATTCTACCCACAAAAAGTAAATTCAGGTCACCCCACTTTGCCTACTCCAACATTAAACCTCAAACATGTGTGGCAATAAAACACCTTATAACCACCTTTAAAAGAACGTTTATCTCTTTATTTGTTTGTTCGTTATTATTGGATTGGATATTGGATTTGCCTTTATTAGTCTCGCAGTGGAGAAATGTACATTTCACTGCAGCAAAGTTATGAAAGGAATGGAAGTAGAAAAACAAAATACAGGAGATGCTGGAAAGTATTACATTTATTATTATTATTATTATTATTATTATTATTATTATTATTATTATGTATTCCTTTGTTTATTAAGTTGTTTGTGTGTTTGTATGTTTATTTATTTATTTGTTTGATTATTTGCTCTGATGCTTGTCATGAAGTTGAATTCACAGCCACCCATGTCGCACAAAAATATATATATATATATATATATATATATATATATATATATCAAAAAAATAAATATATATATATATATATATATATATATATATAATAATTTTATTTTTTTCCGCATTATCCTCACGGTAGGTTATGGGGGGGCGCTGGAGCCTGTCACAGCTATCTTCAGGGAGTGATCGGGGTACACCCTTAACTGGTTGCCAGCCAATCGCAGGCCACATACACCCCACACTCCACACCCCACGGAACAATTTCGAGTGTTCAATCAGCCTGCCATGCATGTTTTTGTAATGTGGGAGGGACCCGGAATACCTGTACAAAACCCACACAGGCCCGGGGAGAACATTGAAACTCCACACAGGGAGGCTGGAGCCAGAATCAAACCCTGCACCTTTGCACTGTGTTTGTTAGTTTGTTTGTTTAATATTGCGTGTGTGTGGCTATTATTTGTATTTTTCTTGTTCCAAATTGTGTATTTGTCTTTCCAGGCTGAGCAACACCAAAAAGCAGGCAGTGCACACAGTGATGGGTATCTGGATGGTCTCTTTCATCCTGTCCACACTCCCAGCAGTGGGCTGGCACGACACAATCGATCGCTTCTACACCTCCGACTGCCGTTTCATTGTGACAGAGATCGGCCTTGGGTTTGGGGTTTGCTTCCTGCTCTTGATTGGCGGTAGCGTGACCATGGGTGTCATCTGCATCGGGATTGCTCTCTTCCAAACCTTCTCCATTCAGGCGGGCCACAAAGCGGACAAGAACAAGTTCAACGTCCCCACCATTGTGGTGGAGGACGCCCAGGGCAAGCGCAGGTCCTCCATCGATGGTTCGGAACCTCTCAAGACTTCGCTGCAGATCACTTACCTGATCAGCGGTATTGTCTTCATCTATGACTTTCTTACCGGCTTCCCCATACTGGTGAGTGGACCGCACATTCGCCTTGGTAGCATTTTAATCTTGGCAAATGCTCCTGACAATGGCGTAACCAATTAAACCGACGGTGAAATGATGATAACATGATTTGAGATCAAAAGTTCCCTTTTCTGTTTTTGCCATTTCTTCCTAGCTAATTGTTCATTGTGTTTGGGGCTTGCTTGGAAAGACATGAAACAGGACGCCTGGAGCTAATCATTCCACATAACACCCCGTTGTTAATGTGGAAGCGGGCCATGCTGCTATATTATTTACATAAACCAAAGTGTTCCCTCCTGGTCCATATCGGAAAAGTAGGGCAGTCTCAGTGCTTATGGATGATGGCTGTAATTTTTCCATGAAGTCAGATGGCGAGTGTGTGGGCCCATGAAAGGGAGCAAAGATCGCTGAGGAATGCACTGGTGATCTTCCGTCTTTCACAACAAGCATGCCGCCATCCACATCTTTGCAGGAACAAGAGTCCTTGAAGCTCCTTGTCAACGAATGAAGGAGCAAGCCCTACTTTCAACCTGTCACCATTTGGCTTGCAAATTCCCGCCTTGGGCTCTCATTCATTTTTTACAAGTCGATTCATCACGTTTGCAGGCAGGATTGAGAACTCGTTGCAAGCTTAAGACTGCTTACATGTAATGGAAAATGCCAGACGACTAAGCCCGTATTCAGAGAATGTTCCGAGGATTGTTGTAGCCATTTGCTTGTCGAATATGCGTTCGTCAGATGGTTAACGATGACTATCATGTGGAATCGACTGGATTACGGCATGACCTCAGTTTTTTTTACGTGCGCTGCAATGGTTTAGACATCGTTTGTTGTAGAAATAAGTATTGTACACTTTTTAAACCCTAAAATGATGGACTGAAAGACCTTCTGTCCACTTGAGATAGTTTAGTTTTTCGTATTGTGAATACTGTAACACGGGAGAGGATTGTAATTCACCTGGCTATACGAAATACCTTTTTTTAATTCATTTTTTGGACCTTAACTGTTCAACATGTAGTCATTTTGTGCTTTGTCCTAATATAATTTTTGTTGGTGTTTGGATATACTTGTGATGATCAGGGTGCGATTCGACGTTTGTGCTAAAAATAGTAATGTTTGACCCTAGCGGTCGGGCTAAATCACGTTTCAAGCGTCAGTATTTTGTTAAATTTAAATATCTAGATTGCTTTATGCGACTGGATGTTTTAGTGGACTTTGACAATCTGTTCCATTGGAAACGAACAAGAGCTAGCTTAATACACGAATCGCTCAAGGGTGTTCTCCACAATATTAACTGGAACTGCTCGTGAAAGGTGGGACATTCAGACAATACTTATCACTGATTGGACAGTTGGACACTTGTGCACGCCTACCAAACTTTTCTTTCGGCCAATCAGTGGGTGGCATGAGTCTACTTTAGACCCGCTGAGTCGTGTGATCTCTGTGTAGCCCTGATGCAATCTGGAATTTCATTCCAAAATCCATGTTTTCCCGACTTGGTGGTCTGTCTTTCTTGCTGAAATGTAATTATAAGGTTGAAAAATTGCCTGTTAACCTATCAAAATTTCATAAACAAGTTTTATTAGCCTGGTGCCTAATGTATAACCATTCTTTCTCTCCGCATTCATGTATGATCTGGAATAACTGTCATATTTTGTACAAAAACAAATCACTGTTTTTGTCGAGATGGATTGACTGGGGTATCATTTATGTAAAGCAACTTTTTAACACAAACAATGTTTTAATGAACTATGCTGAGTTTCTCAATACGCATCAAATCCCTGTGACCCCTAAGGACTTTGCCATCGTTATGGATGCCATCCCAAGTGGTATCATAAGCCTGTTCAAGGGTCACTCCGCTACTCCCGACAGACCACCGCCAATTCCAGTGACAGAAACTTCCAAGATATCCTGCCTTGCTCGAGAATCAAAACAATGGCTTCAGATTCGGAGAATATGCTTTCTTGTTTCCCATCCAGTTATGAATATGATTCAAATAGTTCTGAAGAAGAAAGCATACATGTTTGCAATCGATTAAAGAAACTCTGTTTCTCATCAATTGCTCGAAATCGGAACCGTGCTATTCGACATTTGTTTCAAAAATCTTTAGTGACGGTTCCCTACGTTGTTCATCACTGGAGAACGTATGTCCCAAATATTCCATGGGAAAAGGTTTGGACCCTCCCATATAAATTTTTCATCACAAACAAACAAAGAGAAATAACCTACAAACTTTTGCACCGTTGCTATCCTGTTAAACATAAGATACGGTCCTTACAGGATATATCTTGTACATTTTGTGAAGCTGAGCCTGAAACTGCAACTCACCTCTTCTGGGGTTGTCCCGAAAATACTCGCTTCTGGAAACACTTTGTCAAATACGTTCAATGTAAAGTCACTTCTCTGTTCATATTTCATTACAAAGACATGCTGTTTGGATATTACAACAAGACCAACGATAAATATTTTATTATTAATTTATTAGTTTTTCTTGCCAAACATCATATTCATAAATCTAAATTTTGTGGGAGGAAACCCCGATTTGTAATATTTCAAAATGAAATGAAACTATATCAGAAAACAATTCAACCATCTGCCGACCCAAATGCTATCAAAACACATGATTTGTTGATGAAATATGGCATAGGATGATGTGCTTGCCGAATTCATCTGGTGTGTCCCCCCTCTCTTTTTTGTCAATCTCACTATGTTGTGCAGACTCGATGAAATGTTAAAACCCCTGGCACCCCCCTCCCCCCGCTCTCTCTCTGCTATTTTGTTCTTCTCTCCTCTTTTTTCTTCTTGTATAATGATTATCTGTCAGGAACTCCTATTTCCTGTGCGATCAGGTACTGTCTCATACGCGATTATGTCACCTAATGTATGTTGCCAACTATTTGGAAAATATCAAGTATGCAGAAAGATTTGCTGAGACACACCTCAGATGTACTTTTACAAGCTCCACGAGCTATTCAAAACCAATGGTTTTGTCTACTTTTGTTGTGTTTTGTTTGCAGTGTTGTTTGTTTGTTTCTGTTGCTTTGTATGTTTGCATGCCATTTGAATAAAAAAAAAAAATCTCTACGATTTGCAAAGATGGCGTTGGTTAGTGGGTTTTCCGATAATGCCGTTATGAACAACACAACGTTGAATTTTTGTTCCAGCTGCATTTCCACCCCCCCAGAACGCATCGTTGTCTTTAGGAGGCGGCACTCAACTTTTTTCTTATTTTTTGAAACGTCTTGTTGTGCACAGGTGGTGAGCTTTGCCAGCCTCAAGTTCGACCGCTCGTACAACTGGATGGTTGTGTGTGTGCTCTGGTGCTCCATTGTGCAGTCCATCTTGTTGCCCATGTTCCTGTGGGCCTGTGACCGCTATCGGGCCGATATCCGCTTGGTGTGGGAGAAGTGCGTGGCCATCATGTCCAATGACGAGGTGGACGAGGGTAAGCCCCCCCACCGTCAGATCTTCTCTCCACACCCCAGCCTGCACCTTTCCAACATCCTTTCCCCTGACCCAATGTTTTCAATGTGGTGGATCATGATTTGTGTTTCTAAAGGCCACTGTCTCCTCACCAAAATTAATTTTATTTATGGCCATGAAAATTACCAAGAACAGTTTTTCTCTGCTTGTGTCAATCATAGTTTAGTTTTTTTAA